>NW_007728106.1:95896-144052 GCF_000696425.1 Galeopterus variegatus | reverse complement strand
GTACCGGACCGGGACCGGCAACGGGATCGCAACCCTCAGTGCTGCACCCGCCCCTCGCTCAGCCAGTGAGCGGGAACCGGTCTGTATGTGGGATCCGAACCCTCAGCGGGAGCGCCGCCGCACTCCCAAGCGGCGCACTGTAGCAGTGCGCCACCGGGGCGGCCCTGAACCTATCATTTCTTAACCTGGAGACACAAGGGCTGGCAGCAGTCACTCGGCACGGGCACATTTCCAGAACCAAAAACCAGAAGGGGAGGTTGAAATCTCAGGTGCACCATTTGTGTTCCTTCCTTCTGGCATCCTAAACAGGAAGAGTGGCGGGGAGTAGAAGCAGAGGAGAGTAACTCAGGAGCTGATCACAGAAATGCTCACCACATGTAATCCAGCAGGGCAGAAGGATGAAGCCAGCACACTCCTGCTACAGTGACAACTAGTGGGAATGGGGAAAAGCAAAGGTCCCATCTCCAGATGGGACCCAGCCACTCCCAGGGCAGAGGATTCAACAGCATCCATGGAAGGCACTCAGAGACAACACATCCCAAGGAGGCTTTGCATCTGTCCTTATTCCTCCACACCCAGACAGCAGAATGAAAACCAAAAACGGCCTCCACCATTACAACCTACCAATAGCTAGCCTTACAGTTCAAGCGCCAAGGTCATCATCCAAACACTTCACACTTTAAAAAGGAGGATTTACCCAGACTCTTCTTGGGCAGATAGAACTGTTCCCATGCAAAGAGAAACAATAAGCAGGAAAGGCCGTCATGATACCTGTGCAACAATATAAACAGAAAACAATACAAGAAAAGGAATGAAAGAAGCAAAAGACAAATAAATACAACCCAGAAAAAGAATGACTTTAGAAACCACAAAAATTGTAGACAAATGGTTCAGTCCTCAAAGAAATGAAATAAGGAATCCAAGAGGACAACATAATGAACTAAGGAAAGAAACAGATAAAAAATAAAACTAACAGAAGTGAAAGCCACATCACAAGCGACAAGACCTAGAATCAACAGCACAGAAAACTGGGTGAGCGAAATGGAGGATAAAACTTGAGGAAAAAAAAAAAAAAAGAGTCACAGAGCGTGAAGAAAGACAGAATGAAAGTCACCAAAGTAAAGATAAATGTGAAGGACAGAGAGCAGAGAGCCAATACAGAACATGTTCTTGAAGAAGAGAACAGAATAAACCGATGCGAAATGCAGTGAAACGTCAATACGTAATGCTCGCATGTACCAGATAAAGCCAACAGACAACAGTCAATCCTGAGATATACTTGAATGAAGAATAAACTAAGAATAAACTAAGCATCACAAGTATCCAGGGCAAACAAGCAGATCATCTACAAAACAGGGGGTGGGAACCCATCTGGATTCAGATCTCTCAGCACCCCCAGATATAAACAAGAAAGTAACGATGATCAAGTAACTTCTCCAAAGAATCGAAAGAGAAAGGATATGATCCAAGAATCTGATGGCCAGCCAAGTTACTGTTCCTAAGTAACAGCAACAGAAATACATTTGTAAATACGTGAGAAAATCTAACCAAAGCTGGAATCCAGTCCATCAAAAGATAAAAGCATCAACTTTCAAATGTGGAGTTTTTGTGTGAAAGGGCTGGCAGTGAGCACTGAATTCTTTCAAACACAGAATGAAGCCTAAATAACTCGAGCACTTACCTAACGCTATACACTTTAAATTGCCTATCTTTCTACGTAAAAGCTACCAAATCCATTTGATTATCTCCTCTAACTATGCCAAAATGGAAACACACGAAAGAAAATCTTTCCTGAATGGAATTGCCTTGCACTACAGAAAATTTTTGGTTTAGAGCTTACCCTTGAGAAATTCCTCAAAAGAGATAACACTATCTGGTATATTGTTCAAAGTACTAGCCTAGGGATGAGAAGACCCATCTACTCACTTTGGGTCTTCCATCCACTTATCATGCCACCTTGGCAAACCACTTAACTGCTTTGGGATTCATATGAAAAACAGAAATACACCTTGCGTGGTCCACCTCATGGCACTGTAAGGATCAAATTGGATGCTGTATGCGAAAGTTCTTTGGAATCTATAAGTAAGTGAGGCTGTGAACCCATGTCAAAGCTTGGATGAAAAGAACCCCTGTACTAAGAAGCAAAATCAGATATTTGGAGACGAAGAAAGGATCAGATGGCTCCCGTGGATCTATCCCTACCTGCTTCTTTTCATTTCTCTACATTTTAAAGTCATCACTTAGCACTATAAAATGGAAAGTCAGTACTTCCGTAGCTCCTGCCTTGAATGATTTTCAATTTGGAGAAAAGGACAGTTTAAGAACTTAGAAAGATGACGCCCCACCATCCAAGGTAAATGTCTGTCAGTTTTCATTCTTTGATTCAACTAATATTTATTAAGTATCTACTATATGTCAGGCACTATTTCAAATAGTAGACACGGTCCCCAAGTACTTAAAATAGAGCAAATGAGAGGGCAATACAGAGGAATGGGGAAGAACTTAGCTAAAAAGGGGTCAATGTCTACTTATATTACAAGCTATATGTAGAAATCTGACCATCTGCTTATAGGTAAACCCAGCAAACAGCTAAGGGATGTGCCTAAATTCAGAGAATTATGCACAGCCAGCAAAAAGGATAAATGAAAGGGTAGAGGGGCTGGTAAACTGTGAGAATGCAAGATGTTCCTGAAACTATTCTGTGGTTGCTTTAGCAGCAAAGTTAAATTCTTAATGAAGAAAACAAAGACAGGGGAAGCAAGACTGTACTGTAGTTAGATGGATACGGGTAAGTCAAAAAGTATATTAGTAAAGGAAAGAACGTGATAGGATTTGTCTACATCATATTTTCCATATTTAACCCTTACATGGTGCTGATTGTGAGGGTGGCATGATCAATGGGCATTCCTCCAGCAATAAAAACACTGCCGGAACAAGCCAGTAGGTGACACCATCTGAATCTGGTGCCTCCTTTCCCCTACAGTATATCCCACTTGAAAGTATAAAGGGGTCTGATTGGAAATTGAGGCCTAGTAAGATACTCCTATGGGGGGGTACTTACAAAAGTTTGTGGGAAAATGGGATCCAAAGATAATATGAATCCTTGCATGAACTTTTTGGAGACCCCTCGTACTATGTAATGTTTATAAGGAAGCTAGGGTCTTTAAATGTAAAAGAACATTATTTTTACGTTTTTTACACCGTAAGAAGATAATCATACGGAACAGCTCCATCTCCAAGACACTGACTCGGTCCTCAAACCAACAGGCCTCCATACAACCATCTCTCATCAGACTCTGATAAGATCCTTCTAAGGGTGGAAGAGATCTTTCTAAAGATGAAGGGAACTACCATGAGCTCAGGTAGTATAAAGAAATGAAAGACAATCAGATTCAGTGGAACTAAGAGAAACAGAAATGCAATCAAGCCACATGAAGCTGGTCAGAGCACAACTCCACCCAGGGAAAAATCCCCCACTGTGGTGGCAGTGGGGACAACTACGTTGATACTATCACATATGCTATGGGTTGATTGAATTGTGTCCCCCAAAGTCCATATATTAGAAGCTTAATTCCCACTGTAACTGTTGAGGGTGGGAAATGCTATTACGGTAATTAAAAGGTGGGGCCTTGAAGAGGTGATTAGATTGTAAGATCATGCTATAATGAATGGATTAAAAATGGTGGTGAGGGGCGTGGTTTGGAGGGCTTTAAAAAGAGAGTGAATGAGGAGTTTAGTTTCTCTCTTCCTCTCTCTGCTCTGCCATTTCACAATGTGATAACCCTAGTTTCTCTCTTCCTCTCTCTGCTCTGCCATTTCACAATGTGATAACCCGCATCACTGTCACCACCACCAAGACCCTCACCAGATGTGTTCCCTGGACTTTGGACTTCCTAGCCTTTGAAACTGTAAGCAATAAATTTTGTTTTCTTTATAAAATACCCAGTTCTATGTATTTTGTTACAAGCAACAGAAATGGACTAATACAATATGATTAAAAGGGGAGGAATACTTTACAAGTTAAAACTTCTCAATCAGTGTTCTCAATACCTAAAAATTGAACTGAAAACATTTATATGGACATTAAAAGAGGGCAGAAGTCAGAGTAGATATATATGAAAAATCATGGTAAAGAGAAACATACCCTGTGGAGCTGTATAAGACACTGGTTTTAATCTGGGCTCTCAGATAGCTCGTATTTGTAAGTGTAAATGTAATATCTTTCCTCTTTCTTTACCCCAAGTCATCTGCTTTGTAGCAAAAAGTAAAGGATTATGAAAATCAGATTGAGCTGACAATTCTAAAACTGGCTAAAATTAATGAAAAAGAAAATTATGAAGACTTAGAGCATTTTTCAAAATAAACTAGAAAGAATTTTTCCCTTCGATAGTCTATTTTACAACTACTAAAGTGCATCACACAGGAACTTCCAAATCCTTAGAAGACTTCAAAGGAATACGACAAAGGTACAGTATTAGATTGGTGAAATTTTTACAGAATCATAAGAACTCCACTTCCTAGTCTTTATAAACTTGATATTGACCAGAAGGCAGTTTTTCACTTAAGATCTTTGAAACCAAGCAGTTAAGTGAAAGATCCCAAGACAACTTTTGGAACGCTTTAATCAGCAGAATGGAAGTATACAAATAAATTGTAAAATAAAATCAACGCATCAGTGAGTAAGATCAAACACAAAAAAACCCCACACCTCACAAGGAAAATATGATCAGATGGAAGAAGGGAAAGGTCTACATCAGAGAGTGGAAGGGGGATGTATACGAGAGAGGAAGGGCCCTGGGACTGAATCATCAAGAGATGCTCAGCTGATGTCTTCCAATTCCAGATTCCCCAGGCCCTAGTTTGAGGTTTGGGGCAAATATGGTATTTGGTCACAAAGAGCAACAGGTAAGACCTGTGATATCTGGAATTGGAAGGAGCTCAGAATCGTGGGGAGACTGTAGACACTAGACTCTATGATAACGAGATGGAGAGAGTACGAGGGCCCTAGGGCTCTAAGGAGGCTCTATGCTCTTTTGTGACAGGCGCCGACCACACCAAAACAAGATACTATAAAGGTTACTCAGTTCACTACTTTAGTGGAAGATCTGGAGTAACTAGAACAAGGGTTCCATGGAAAGGTCCAGCTGGTACAGAGAGAATACATATTCAAGCACTAGGAATAACTATGGTGCCACGCTCAGAGTTGGTAGAAGAAAGAAGCTCTCTCTGGTTGACTTGCAGAAGATGATCTTGCTTCACAGAGAGGAGCAGAGCATTCAGTTCTCTATAAAGTTCTATTAGTCTTGACCTTGTCCCTACAAAGAAAATAATGGAAATATGCATAATGAGTTTAGGAGGACAATCTCTTCTATTTTAAGCAAGACTTATTCAGAGCATTTAGTTACAGTGATAATTCAAAACCCTTGCCTTAGTTTGGAATTATTTCCTATGGTTACTACAGAAAAAGAATTACCATTTAATTACTGTGTATACTTTAAAACAGTCCTGTGCTCTCAGTAAAGAATCCAATTAGAAATGGGGAGTGATTATTAATGGTTATGGTGTTTCTCTGATGAAAATATTCTAAAATGAGACAGTGGTGATGGTTGCACAACTGTGAATATACTAAAAACCACTGAACTGTTTAAAAGGGTAAGTTTCATATATAATTTTATTTAAAATATATAATATATATTTCCTATATATTTATCATTATATACAGTCATGCATCACTTAACAATGGGGATGCATTCTGAGAAATGAATCGTTAGGCCATTTCGTCGTTGTGTGAACATCACAGAGTGTACTTGCACAAACCTAGATGGCATAGCCTACTACACACCTAGGCTATATGGTATAGCCTATTGCTCCTAGGCTACAAACTTCTACAGCATGTTACTGTACTGAATGCTGTAGGCACTTGTAACACGAAGGTAAGTATTAGTGTATCTAAACATATCTAAACATAGAAAAGGAATTTTCAGTTCCATTACAATCTCAGTGACCACCGTTGTATATGCGGTCTGTTGACTAAAATGTTGTTTTGCAGTACATGACTGTATATAATATATATTATGTACAATTAATATATATAATTATATAAAATGTAAAATTTATATATAATTATAAAGCTGTTACTTAAAAACTGTTTAGAGGATTTAACAATTTTAATTGTCAGAGTAAGCATTCTACAATTTTAAAAACTGCTTTCTGCTAAAATCTATTTGTCTGATGATATATTAGAAATCGAATCATACATAATTATCATACAACCTGCTAAACTATTTACTTTTACAATTACCTTTAAAACAATATTTAATTAAAGCTAACTTTTTACAACCCGAATGGACCTTATTTATAAAGATGACTTCTACACCACCCAAATTATTCCACATATCAGAGCAATAGCTTGAATTAACTGGTCACACTGATGCCCAACATGCTACTTATCTTACATACAGACTGCAAATGGAATCGAGAGAAACTGATCTGATCCAGGTATTTCAAGCTGACTTAGCTTAATCTTGGCTGGGAATGGTTAGCGCGCGCGTGCGTGTGTGTGTGTGTGTGTGTGTGTGTGCGCGCGCGTGTGTGCTTTGTACAGAAAAAGGGACTAGAAAAGTTATAATGAGCACTCTAAACTCCCAGATTAGGGTCTCTAATGCCCATTTAAAAGAAACAGGACTCCTTGGGGGAAATGGCTGATTCCAGAACACGGGCACAGAAGTTTAAAATGAACCAAGGATATCATCTTGGGCCAGAAAGCAAGAAAGCTTTCAAAGATTAATGGTTTTTTTGTCAATGCAACACAGAGGATCCAGCTTGAAATAGCTCCCATTGGCCAAAGGTATGCCAATTTAAGAACAAAAAGGATAATGACCACTACATGCAATAATGTGGATGAATCTCACAGAAAGCCAGACACACAAAAAAGTACACACTCTGTTCCTTTTGTTTTCAGTTCAAGAATAGTATCTAAGGTGGTAGAGTCAGAAAAATGGTTGTGTGGTGGAGAGGGGGAGGGAGAAGAGTTTGACTAGAGGGGTCCTTTGGGATGCTGGAAACAGAGATGTAAAAATGCATCAAGCTATAACCTTTAGATTTGTGTACTTTACTACTACATGTTATACTTCAATAAAAATAATTACTGATTGAAATATATCAAAGCAACAAAAATCTATAATATTTATAATCATAAAGAAGACAAAGCCAGGAACTCATTTGCCACCATTTAAGGTGGCTTTTAACCCAACTTCCTACCTTGAAAATTGGTAATTTAAATTTAAAGGGAAAGAGTTAAACACTTGGAGGAACTGTATTTCAAGGGAGCTAAATGGTCTTAGTTGATGAGAAGAGCTTTATAGGGGAATGTCAGATAATAATTGTCAAAGGGATGATTTTTTTTAAACAAAACAAAACATTATTTTACAAACACTAAAAAAATTATTCAGGCCAAAATCATCAATTGGGGTAAAAAACCATTAAATAACTGGCTGATAGGTAAGTATACATTTGTATTGTGCCAAAATAACACCACACAGATTACTTTCTAGTGAAAAAGGGGAAAATAACTATACCATGGAAGGATCTGATAGCCATCACCTAAACTATGGTCAATTTTAACATCACTAATGATGGATCAATCAGATATCATGGGTCTCATAGTATAATTCTGCAACAGTGCTTATGGGGTATTCTAGCAAAAAATGCTCCATTGAGCCTTTAGATAATTCCACTTTATAGGAAAATTATAAGGAATGGGGAACAAACTAAATGAAATTACAAAGAAGAAATCAAACAAATCAAGGTGGTACATTTTACAGGACAATGACACGGTCTCTCAACAACAACAAAATGTTCTAGATCAAAAACAATTTGAGACTAACTAGCTGTGTTATGTGGTCCTGGAATGGATTCTGGTTTGGACCAATCAGGAGAATTTTAATGAGATGAAAGTTTATTGATGTGGAAAGGTGAAGATGGTTAAGTGAAACAAAAGCAGGTTGTAAAATAGTATGATCTCATTTGGGGAAAAGTACATATATAAACAAATAGCGAAATATCTGGAAGAATAAACACAAAGCTATAACAGTGACAGTCTCCGGGTTGGGGGAACACAGTGGTTTCTGTTTCCTTTTTTCACTTATGTTTTCTAACTTTTTACAGGGCATGTATAATGCTTTTATATTCATAAAAGGTTATCTTAAATTAAACAAGCAAACAGAACCCTTACTATTGTTAGTAGAATTGGAGCTTAAGGATAGTTAGAAGGAAAAAAAATGGAAATCAAAGATTGGATTATTTTCCTTATTACCATAAAATACTGAAACTTGATACTCTGTGATAATTTTTTCCTTTATTTTTAATTTTTTTATTGTGATAAACTATACATAACATAAAACTTACCATCTTAACCACTGTTACATAAAGTACATTCATATCGTTGTGCAACCATCACCACCGTCTATCACCAGAAATTTCTCATCTTCCCAAACTTGAAACTGTCCCTGTTAAATGATGACTCCCTATTCCCTCTTCCCCCCAGTCCCTGACAACCCCCCTTCTACTTTCTATGTCTATGAATTTGACTACTCTGGGTATCTCATATATGTGGAATCACACAGTATTTGTCTTTTTGAGTCTGGTTTGTTTCACTTAGCATAATGACTTCAAGGTTCATCCACACTGTAGCAAGTGTCAGAATGCCCTTCCTTTTTAAGGCTGAATAACAGTCTACAGTATAGATATACCATGTTCTGTTTGTCTTGACTGATGACTTCTTTAATTTTTCAGTTTTAACCCACAAAATTTCTCTAAACAGTCTTCTGCTAATTTCTAAGGATGATGACAAATTGCAAACTTAATTTCTTTTTAAATAAAATTCATGACAGGACAAACTCCTACTCACTGTTAATCCCTCTACAGTTCAAGGATTCCTAGAGAATTGCGGGAACTCTTACTTGAACAGCTACTCTGGCTACCCAATTCTTGCTGTTCTCCTAAGGAGAAAAGTCTGTTCCAATCTTTTTTTCTCTAGGGATCACTCTGCTTTTCCAGTGATAAAACCACAAAGAAAATTTGGCTAAAAGTATCAGTCAGTTGTCTGGTCAGTACATTGTGGGGACAAATCAGATACTTTATAATGGAAATCAAGGTGGTACATTACTGTTTAGCCTTGTATTTTGAAGCATCCCTGGGTTCACTGCTGGGATTGCTCCAATCATCAGCTTCAGGTGTGGTCTTATAATGGCGCCATGCAGACTTATTAAAAACTGGAAGTCTCTCAAATGACTCACTTGAAAGGGCCTATTAGAAAAATACAAATATACACCAAAGATCCATACTGTTGTTCACTGCACATGAAATACTCACCCAAATTTTACTATTTAGAATATCAGAAACCTTAACACTTAGTTCCGAAATTATATTAAAATTAAATATTAGTAGTTGCTTATTTAGACTGGCCAGAAAAAATTAAAGCCTTTTTAAAGGAATGAAAACATTCATTCATTCAAAACCAGTACTGAAGTGCACATGACCCAAACAAAAAGCATTTTAATTCAGTTAATACTGCTTTGAGATACTAAATCGTTTCCACTATATATTCTTAGACCAAACACTATTTTTCACCAGGCAATTGCTCTCCTAAAGAAATCAGGAAGAAATAAAGTCTTATCCATACCAGATCTATAAACGTATACCATTAAGTGATATCAAATATCACATCATACAGATGCATTGGCATCTATGATAAACACCCCAAATAACTGGTTAAATTATGGTAACACACAGAGTAACATACTATGCCACTGTTAAAAAGAACGAGCCAGGTCTGTATGAACTGATAGGGAAAGATCTCTAAGATCAGCTAAGTGCTAAAATTTTATTTATGTGGGAAAAAATTAGATTTTTTTTCATATGTTTATAAATGCAGGATCAACTCTAGAAGGACCCATAAGAAATTGGGACCCATGGTTACTGGGTCCTTGGTTATTGGGACCCATGGCTTAGGGCCAGTGGTGGGAGACTAAATTTTCCCTTTGTAGCTTTTAAATTTTTATTATGTGCCTAGATTACTTATTCAAAAGATGGTCTAATGAGGAATTGGTCAATGGACACAAAGAATGATTGCATATTGTAGTGATGAATAAGCTAACTACACTGATCTAACCACGACACATTCTACACAATTACTGAAAATCAATGTTGTACCCTGCATGTACGTACAATAATAAAAAAATAAAAATTCTAGAATTTAGAAATAAAAATCTAATACCACCAATCAGTGAGAAAAACTGTTACATAGAACTCTCTTGTTAAATAAACCTTTTATATAACCATATGATGATTACTGAATTCTAGTAACTTTGGGAAAGCCAGCAAGTTTTAAAAAGCAAGAGACTAAAAGACTTCAGTTTATGAAAATCTGTCTCCTTTTAGATTAGACCTTTCAATGGACATGTGATTTTTCAAAGTCCCAATTTAGAATTATAGTCTTAAAAATTAATATTTTAATTTTTATATCTCCATGCTCCATATTTTTCTATATCAAAGCATAAAATCAAGGATGAGACATAACATGATTTTCACGTGAAACTGAAGTTTGTGCTATTCTCGATTAGTGATTAGAATTTACAGCTTTAAAAAGTAAAGATGCCTTCATACTAAAGAAATAAAATGCAGTACCTTCAAATAAATAACGGCATCAGTACCCACTCCTTCCATGGAATACAGTTTTAGATCTCCTTGAAAATATCTAGCATATAGACGAGAAATTGGCAAACCATAACCGAATCCAGCCTATCAAGAAACAAAAAAATAATACAGTGAGACAGGCATAAATGCTAACACGTTTCATGTGACGATTATTCAATGAAGATTTAAAAATTCTTGATTCAGATTTAAATCAAATAAATTATTGATTCAACCTTCACACCAATGTATAAGCTCATCTATGGCAGACAATCTATTTTCACCCTGCAAAAACACTTCTCATATGTTTGGATAATTATAGAAATATTCCCATTTTTGACTAATGCTGTTTTAGCATTTCAAAGCAAATTTTTAGCACTTTTTTTTTTTAGCAAATCTCAAATCAAGTGTAATTTGATCTGCTGACAAACCGAAACCACATCATTTCAAAGTTCCATTATCAGATTTCCCTCCTCTTTGAAGTGAAAATTAGTACCACAAGAGTTCAAATCTACCAATAACAAGGCTAAAACACTGAAAAGAAAATTTTCTGAGAGGCTACTTCCTAAGGTTCTGAGAATGCTACAATTTTTGATATATTGTAGTTCATATATTTTTAGAGACAAGAAAAAATTCCAGTACCCTCCTATATCCATGTCATGGAACCCTGAACATGTAGTAAAAAGCTTACCTCAGAGCTGCTGATTAAATGATATAGTAAGTGTAGAGTCTTGGCACAGTGCCTAACACAGAGTAAAATGAAATAAACGGAAGCTGGTATTATGGCTACTAAGAGCAGCAATTTTACCAAGTTACATGGATTTCTGCTGTTTTCCAACATCTCTCCTGGATAATGTCCTCAGAATAGAGCCTAACGGAAAGGGCAAGGGTGACAGAAAGTACCCTTTCACTTAAGGGTTTTAGGACTGGCTGAATATGGCCAGTAGTGAAGATGAGATATCCATAGTGATTGAGGTAACCACAGCAAAGAAACCAGTGTACTCCAGGAACAGGCCAGAGGACATGTGCCTCCTGCATTCAAGCAAAGCCCAGAGCCTACCTTCAGGTCTAACCAGGAACAGCCAAGAACATGGAGGCCAAGAGTAGAGTGTGCAGAGGCAGGGAAGCCGAGTCCCATGCAAGGCAGAGGAAGGGCCTCTACCCCAGATTTGGTGAGGTTCAGGAAAGGATTCCCAGAGCATCAAAGGATCAATAGGAGTTAGCTGGGTGGACACTCCCAAAAAAGAAATGCATATGTCACGGCACAGCAGTGCAAAACTGTAAAGGAAATGATGTTTTGTAGTAGTACATATCCATGCGTCCACTTTAAAACTGAGGACAGTTTTACTAACTGGGAGAGACACTAGTGGAAGCCTTTCTTCAAAAGAAGAGGCCACATGAACACTACAAGGACCACAGACACAGCCAGCACCAGCTCTGCCATTAATTAACTCAATGACCTTGGGCAAGGTACTAACCTCATTTCCTCATCTACACAATGGGAGGATGGATACATAATTTTTAAAGATCTCTTACTTCAATCCCCCAGTTTCATTACAAAAAAACCCAAAACTATGACATAACAACTATCCTCAAGATGCTATTTTAAGACCTGGAATGGACAATCCATATTCCTTTTAAATGACTGGGGAAAGCACTGGATTTGTTTGCAGTGCCTTTTTTTCCTTTTGATGTTTGTTTTTAAGTAGGTACCAGAGGCTGGTCAAGGCAATGCCTTTCAAAATTGATCTTTCATGAATTTTCTTGAATCCCATATAAATGACTTCCTCTCTATTTTCAACATGCTGAGTTAACAAACTGTCTTGAATAAACGATGCAAAGTGTTTGATTTTATTCACACAAATAAAATATAATCTTATGTGCTTATCAGTCAGGTAGAACTTTAAAATGAAACTTAATTTATACCCTGAACCATTTCACAGACTGATAGATACGTTGCTATGTTTAATGACAAAGGGTTCAATTGTTGTTTGTCAATTAGAAACACTCAGCAGGGGCAGAAAGTGTGGCCCTACCAGGATCTAAATGCTACCATGGCAACCAGAGGCGTTTCTCACTGCCTTAACAGGGCTGAAGGTTATTTCCAGAGTGAGACAGAAAGGGCTCTCGAAATGCATACACAACCTATACGTTTCATGCTTATGTTATTTAATAGGAAAATTTAATGCTTTCATAATTTAACATTTTAATTATATAAACAAATCTGATGGTGGAAATTCAAAGGTTCTGGGTTATTTGGGCCTCTATGGTGTGTGCCACTGAAGTGCCAGGACCAAGCAGCAGCTGCACACCCTGCGCTGGACCTCTGCTCACCCACTGGAAGCTTCCACCCCCTCCAAGGCTAGCGCTAGGTGGTAAACGGTGCTCTGGCAGCAGTCTTACCACAGTGCAATGCTTTTTCTCTGTATTTGGGAGTGAGGCACTCAGCTCAGAGTGTTTCTTAGACACAAATTAGAGAAGAATCGAAGTCCAAAGGATTCACAAAGAAAGTAGCTGAGGCAAAAAAATTCCCCCTCCTCCAAACCATACAGGAAACATTCTAACTCAGTGCGGCTAGTGCAACAATCCGGGGAGACAGGGGCTCTCCCCGAGTCCCTCTCTGCGTTCGCGATCTTTTCTTCTGCAGCAGTTTAAGACAATTACCAGAGGGGCAGCTCTCGTAGGCTCCAGGCTAGGTCTAGGTGCAGTTGAATACATGTAGTTAAAAAGACGATCTATTTTTCGAAGTGGGACACCACCACCTAGATCACTTATCTGCAGTGTAGAAAATGTTAAAAATAAAAAAAAAGAAGTCAGTCTATGCTTAGTAGGAAGCAACAAGTTCATTAAATGAAATGCATACCAGATCACTCTAAAACATGTAGAGGCTGTGAACCCCCAACGACATAGGGTTCCTTTCTGACAAGTGTAAAACAAAGGAGGCGGAGTAGTGCGGTGGGATCCCACAGGCTGGGTTTTGAGGTCTTGTTCGGCTTCCTGAATAATGGGTTCTAGTGAAGTTTAAATGAGGCAGCTTAAGCCAAGGATCTAGCACAATACTCACAGATAAGACACCCAGTAAATGGCAGTTTTTTTCCCTTTCCTCTGATTTCTCAATATCTAGATACCATTAAATCAACTGATAATTAAAGTATACATGCGAACAAAGCAGTTACCTTAATGGATAAGTCTTCTTTCCCCAAAGTCACAAGGGTTTTCACAGCCGGGTAACCTTTTTTATCTTCATATAGTTCTACTGTTGCTCTCATTGAGTTCTAAAATAAAGACCTTTTTTAAACCATACTGCTGCCTCACAAACCATCATTTTAAAAACAAGCACAATATTACTTATACCCAACAATTCTTTTGTGGGGCAAATATTAGTTGGACTTATATGGCATTTTTCCCCTTTACAAAGCTTAGCTAAATGTGTTCAGATCAAGGAAAAAAATTCCTGACACTTTATTTTGTTTTTCAACTGACTTTAGCTCCTTCCAATGCGCTAAATATTTATTTTTCTTTCTTTTTTTATTTTGTCTTTTTTTGTCTTTTTCCGTGTCCGGCAACGGATCGCAACCCTCAGTGTTGCCCCCACACTGGACCAGGGACCGGCAACGGGATCGCAACCCTCGGTGTTGCTCCCGCGCCTCGCTCAGCCAGTGAGCGGGAACCGGTCTGTATGTGGGATCCGAACCCTCGGGGGGGAGCGCCGCCGCGCTTCCCAAGCGGCGCACTATCCAGTGCGCCACCGGGCCGGCCCCTTTATTTTTCTTTCTTTCCTTCCCCTCCCCCCCACTTTTTTTTGCTTTAGGGTATTTAAATTATTCAACTCAACCCAGAGGAATGTTTTTATCACAGGTAATGAGGCTGCAGAGGCTGATTTGTGCACCTAAATCCTATTTATCGGTCTGCATTTATAGAGCACCTTTCCTCTAAAGAAGGCAGAAAAACTGAAAGGATTCCTGCTTCCCACAAAAATTAATCATTTTGCTGAAAAAAAGTAGAAGAAATATCAGTTAAAAAGAAATTCTAAAAAAGCCACAGCTGTTGAGGAGAAAGTTCACAACTGAATGCCCATCTCAACCTTAAAGTGTTACCTCAGTATATTCTAATTTTTAGAAGCAAATCAGCATAAGTGATTTTTCAGGTGCTCAATTTAGTGTTTTACACATTGGAAGAAATGAAATTTTAGCTCGAATGCTTTGTGCTGGTAATGCTGCTGCTGTAAATGCCATTAGCTACTAGTTAACAAAACCAACAGCTTAAGCCATAGAGAGTCTAAATAGGGTTTTTTTTGTTTGTTTGTTTGTTTGTTTGTCCTTTTTGGTCCATCTGTCCACATCTTTCCCTTCTGCCTCTGTCAGATCTTCTAAATTGCCTCAAATATGTAAAAGGGTCACAGGATCTCTTGGGATTGGAACAACTACTAATACACCAACACGGTTAATGTTCAGAAGCATAAACGTGTATAAACATGCTTTTAGTTTGATCTGGCTACCACCAATAAAGGCTTTGCCAGGTTTGGAAACTAAAAAGCATCCCTAATCTTATAACTAAAGAAAAAAGCAGTGTGGATTTTACATAAAATCACTAAAGTACAATTAGTTTCAAAATCAATACATACTGATATTCATGAAAACTATACTGTACACAGCAATTTTTCATCTCACAGTCTACAAATTATAAAACCTAAAGGATATAAGAAATAGAATTTTAAAAATGGTTATGCAAAACCTTTTTCTTATGCTAATCTAATGAATCCATTATGCTCTGAATCAAAGTAATTTAAAATGAAGACTTCTTTCCATGTTTTTAAATTCCACTTACCTTGAACAACTCAAATAGCATGTGAAACAGATGTGATGGCACATAAACTACCTGAATAGGTTTGTCTGGTGCTTTGGCTGAAAACAGAGACAAAACCGTCAATGAATAAGGACCAAAACTAGAAGAAAGTCAAGAATGATGTTTGCATTCTATTTTCCAAATGCATACAAAAGAACTCTATAAAAGGCTGATTTAGGCTTCCACCTCTAAAGTCAGAGCTGAGCAAACATATGCTTTGGAACCAAACAAACCTAGTGTGAAACCCAGTTCCTTCACTTTCTGGCTATGTGACGAATCACTCAATCTCTCTGAAACTTAGTTCAGCAAAATGGTAATATTACCTCCTATGTCATACTGTTCTGAGCACTGCATAAGGCCATACAAATATCACTCGGTGTTTTTCAAATCGGGGGACACCCACCCCTTACCACTGACCCTAGTGATCAGTTGGGGGAATGTAAGTCCACAGGAGAAAGGGCTGGTGAATTGGACTAAACAGCAGAGTAAAACTTTGTGAACTTGTTACAAACAAGGCATATTATAGAGTAGAATGTAAGGTTCATATAACTTTTTCTACTAGCTGCTAGCAGTTAAACCCCTGAAGACCTACAGTCTTTTCTCCCTGCATGAGGGATCTTCTGAGGAAAATCTGAGAAACACCGAGTCCCATGGCAAGCAGTAAGAACAGCGTTAGATAGAGAGTAGATTCTCAAAAATTCAGTCCTTCCTCCTCCTCATGACCTGAAATCACTTGAGACTGAAACTACATGAACTTTCTCAAGTAGATCACACATATACTCACCCATGTTATCATTTCAACCCACTACCTCTAATAAAGTAATTAACAATAATACAGAGTTAACACTGATTTGACTCTTAGCAGTTTATGAAAAGCTTTCACATAAATTATCAAATTGAATCCTCATGACAATACTTTGTGGCTCATAGGGTAGGTGGCATTGTTTACAGGTACGGAAAGGGGCTTTGGAGAGGCCATGTGACTTGCCTGCAGTAATGGAAGAGGCGCTGAAACTGGACGCCTGAACCAAGAGATTTTGATTCAAAATCCTGACCCCTTTGAAGATCACTTTTTTTTTTTTGTGCAACTGGCCAGTACAGGGATGGAACCCTGGACCTTGGTGTTAG
The DNA here is from genome assembly GCF_000696425.1 of Galeopterus variegatus. Lineage (NCBI taxonomy): Eukaryota > Metazoa > Chordata > Mammalia > Dermoptera > Cynocephalidae > Galeopterus > Galeopterus variegatus. The sequence goes on along the minus strand of NW_007728106.1, from coordinate 127,387 downwards.
CAGCACCACACTCTAACCACTGAGTAACTGGCCACCCCTTGATCAGTTATTTTAAAAATTATTTGGTAATATATACAAATGGATTAAGTTTTTTAAAAAAGAAGAGAAGTAAAAGTCCCAACACCCTTTCCCCTCACACCCTTCAGTGTGCACCCACAGGCGTTTATTACTTCTGCTGTAGTCTTTTGGTTGGTTTTATTTACATTCTGTCCTGTGACCCTAATTAACTATTCTGTGAGTTGCCTATAGGTTCTTTTAAGAAAGTTGAAAATCAATAGTGTTGGTAACATTGTAACTAAGTAAATATTGATCACTGCAGAGCAGCCACAACAGTGTACCCGGACACTGCCTTCCCTACTAGCCCAATGACATAATTCATGTGTCACTTAGAGGAAAATGTTCTCAGCTTTAAGGTGAAATGGATTCTCTTTATACTCCTCCACCTGATCAACATCATGCTACCCTTTTTAGGTTGCTTCCTATTCAGTCCGTGTCTTTCTTACACAGTTTTGAATTTTTCCTGGAGTTTCTAACTACCTCTCCTTTTGAGAAACCGGACAAGAAACGTGCTTTCCTTACCATATCACTAAGATCTTCCAGCTTCTTAGTCTATTGCATGGTATCCATTCCATTCTTCAAGATTTTTCAAATTATAATTGATTGATTTCCAAACATGCCACATAGCCATCATCCTAAAATTGTTTTTGACTGATTTTCCTATTTCTAATATCCATATTATACACAACATTGAGTCAATCAGGTAACTACCTCAGAAAGGTGTACATGGGAGATATATTTCTCAATCCTTACACCTCTGATTCACTTGACTGAAGGTTTGGCTACCTTCCCTCCCTTCCTTTCCTCCCTCCCCCTTCCCTTCCCTTTTCCTTCCTTCCTTCTTAGCACCCAGTTATAAGTGAGACATTTGGTATTTCTCTTTCCTTGTCTGGCTTATTTCACTTAACATAATTTTCTCCAGACTCATCCATATTGCTACAAATGGCAGAATTTCATTCTTTTTTATGGCTGACTAATATTCCATTATGTATAAATACCACATTTTCCTCATCCAGTCATCTGTCGAAGGACACTTAGGTTGGCTCCATATTTTGGCTACTGTAAGAGCTGCAGCCAACTGATCTATGACAAAGGCAACAAGAACATACATTGGGGAAAAGACTGCATCTTTAATAAATGGTGCTGGGAAAAATTGGACATCCATATGAAGAAGAATGAAACTGGACCTGTACCTGTTACCATATACTAAAATCAATTCAAAATGGATTAAAGACCTGAATATAAGACCCAAAACCATAAAACTACTAAAGGAAAACATAGGGGAAACACTCCTGGAAGTAGGACTGGGCAAAGACTTTATGATAAGATCCCAAAAGCACAAGCAACAAAAGAAAAAATAAACAAATGGGATTATATCAAACCAAAAAGCCTCTGTACAGCAAAGGAAACAATCAACAGAGCAGGAAGACAACCTACAGAATGGGAGGAACTATTTGCAAACTATACATCTGATAAGGATTTAATATCCAGAATATACAAAGAATTCAAACAACTATACAGTAAAAAACCCAAATAATCCAATTAAAAAATAGGCAAAGGAGATGAACATTTTTCAAAGGAAGTCATACAAATGGCCAACAGGTACATGAAAAAATGCTCAACATCACTAGTCATCAGAGAAGTGCAAATCAAAACCACACTGAGATATCATCTCACCCCAATTAGACTCGCCATTATTAAAAAGACTGTGAAGAACAAATGCTGGCAAGGATGTGCAGAAAGAGGAACTCTTCTACAGCGCTGGTGGGAATGTAAATTAGCATAGCCATTATGGAAAACAGTATGGAGGTTTCTCAAACAACGACAGATAGAACTACCATATGATCCATCAATCCCACTATTGGGGGATTTCCAAAAGAATGGAAATCATCATGTCGAAGGGAATCTGCTTAGTCTATCTTACCAAAAGGCATGATTAGTTATATAAACAGTCTTCTGAATTCAATCTTCTCACTCCAAATCTCAAGGAAATAAAAATATCTCTTATAAGTGTTGCTTTTTCCCCCATCCTCAGTTCAAAAAAATTTCTCTAGGAGTCATCTAAAGCCTTGCTCAGTTACTTGTACTTTTCTTTGGGAACATTATAGCATAGATTTCTTTCCCTCCTTTCAAAAACATGTCAAATGTTTCTGTCCATAACTCTTCCCTAATCCTGGGTCTAGTGGCTGTTAAGTAGTGGACACTTACTAGATGTTTGTTGTCTTTCTAAAATAACACACAAATGGAATATAAATTTTCCATCTAAGGATACGTTTTAAAAAGTCAATGGGAAAAAAATGGTCCAAGTTTTTCATGCTCAAGACTCAAGAAGTAATAAAGTCTCTATTTTGCATAGTCATTGCTCCAAATACTATTAGTTGAAACAGCATTTAATAAATACCAATAGAACTCTACATAGACATAAGGCATTTTATTTTCAGATAGTTCTCCTACAAGAATGAGGGGAAAAAATGGAGGCTAAGCAGATAAAAATGCATTTTTAAAAAAGGTAGCTGGGCACTTAAAGGTGGTTAATCAATTCCCAAAGTCAATGGAAAAGGCTATTAGAAACAGCACATACGATGAGTCAAAGTTGCAATGGGATCAAGTCTTGACTCTGGCCTTTGATAGCTATAATAATAGGTATTTAACCCAATGGGCCTCAGTGTCTCACTGGGTTAATAGAAGAATTAATTGAGATGATGGTGATAAATGGGTTTACAGAGCCTGCCAGATAGTAAGCAGTCAATAAATGCTGGCTATTATCATCACTGAAAATTAATTTCTACAGTGTTCATAGAGCTACCAGTAATGGATTTTTGGTTGTTGCATGGAACCACTTGACTAAAAGTATCCATAAAAATATCCAATATGAGTAACGTAGAGGTCAAAGATCCCAGGATAGACACATACCTTTTCTATGAATCCTCTTATAACAAAATACACATCATATGAATTGAAGTTTTTATGTTTCCCACCAAACCCATAGCTACGAATCATCCCCTTGCCAGGAGAGACTAATGTAGAAACAGTGAAGAAAGTGGTTACCCTGTCTTATCTTTCCCGAATCAACCCAGACTTCCCGTAGCCACCCCTTACTAAACAGCCAGTATGTGCCTGGTGCAATATCAGAGGCACTAGAGACATTCTCCTCACACTGCCCTGCAAGACATGTTCACAGACAAGGAAGCTCAGTGCTACAGAGGCGAAGGGACGTGACTAAGGCCCACGACTTGGAAGTGTCAGAATCAGGACTCCCAGCACCTGGCTAGCTACAGAGCTCACTTCTTTCCCCTAAGCCACGCTGCCCTATCACACAGATGAGAAAGAGGTAAGGTAAAAATGTGTATTTGTTTATTGTTTTGGCAATGGAATGAGAATGGCAAAGGAATAAGGAACAAGGATGATGAAACTGCTTCTTGAAGTTGGAGAAACCGGTCATGGATTGCCACAGATGGCCTGTCAGAAATATTTGAAACCTGATCTAAGAGAGTAAAAAGTTCTGTTCTTTTTACTGCGCCTATTACATGTGCTACAGAAAAAACAATGAAGGAAATTTACTATAGCTTGCCCCCAATATTCAGAGTTCTAGTGATGACTGGTGAATATGTTCTCGATAATCCTAGTTACTACTCTCTTAGGGCTCCACACTGGGAAAGGACAAAAAAAAAACAAAACCCCAAAAACCCAAAAATTCAGAAACAGAAGGTAATATGTCCAACTGACAGAACTTAAATTCTTAGGTCGCAACACACTGTTCTTTTGGGTTAGTGGAGCCTCACTCACTCTGAAGGCCAGAGCAGCAAGTGGTAACACCCTGAGTATTGTTAACGGCACCCATTATGTAATGAAAGCACCCTGGAAGGGGATGCTATGCTGCTTTACATGATCTCCAAAAGTGAATCTGTATGAATCTGGATCTGACCCCTCCCTAGAAGATGGAGTGAGCTGTCATACTATGGGAAGCACACATGCATTCTCATTATAAAGCAAAAGGATCTACTTAAGGTGTTCAGGAGCAATCTCCAACCTGCATCTTTAACATGGAACTTGTTAAGGCAAAAGCGCATTCCTTAATCATGCTTGCAAAGAGCTTTGGCATTCAAGAAATCATAAACATAAATCTTCACTGCATTACTCAAAGCAACAGAAAACTAGAAGCTACCTGGAACCACCAGCAATCATTTATCTTAGTGATAGGAATAGGGGCTTCAAAATGTGATATACAAGAGGCTTATGTCATTCATGAGATAGTGCCAAAAATAGCTGTAGGGCTCCTCTCAGGGTGGGTGGCCAGAGACCTAGTGTGACAGCCTCGCTGGAAAAGAATGTGGTAGCACCTGGGAATCAGCAAGCACAGGCCCGCTGCCCGGGCAAGGCTGCCACTCATGTGGAAGAGCAGTTTGTCACTACCCACGAGTTTAAGTTCCATTGTTTGATAGATATAAATCTGGACAAGTAGGTCAGGTCCCGCCTAGCCAGTAGGAAGGAAGAGAAAAGATTAAGATGCTTCTAATCAGGGAGACTCAAGCCAGGTCCGCTTGGTTGTGGTCGTGTATTTATTCAAAACAGAGTCCAGTTCTCAGAGAAACCAGGAGACTTTGAAAGCAGCCCTGACTTCATACCTTCTAGTAGAATGTAGAGGAAACTGTCCTTCAACAGCAGCCTCAAGTCTTCACATTTTGATCTCATTATAAGAGATAATACGTTTTGGATATATTTTTTAGAGGGAATTTGGTTTATCTCTAATTGTAAATGCCCACACCCTAAGAGTATCATTCCACGTCTAGGAATCTAAGCTACAAAAATACTTCCACGCATTCACAAATTTTCCCATCCTCCAAATACAACCCCCCTCACACACACACACCCATATCCACACTCCTTCATTGATCATTATATGGAATATAGGAAAAATGGAAATCCTAACTGTACACTCATAGGGAAATAGTCAAACACATTATGGTAATCTACGGCATGGATAATGTCTAAATGACATTAATGTATGCAAACATCTTCAAGGTGAAGTGAAAAACAAGTTATAGAGCAAGTATAGTTTTGATCCCATTTATGTAAAAAACAAAGCTCTGTATGAGACTGAGAGTAGTGGGGTCTTTCTCTTTTTACATTTTTGTATGAGAAGTCTTCAAAGAGTTCACAGAAAGCTTCTTATAATCTTTTAATTCCATTTTTTCCATGAACTTTTTGTATTTTTACCATGAGTATGTCTCTTTCATAATTTATAAATAAAAAATAAAAGTGACATGTAATAATTATAGAATCATATGACTAACACGAAAATCAGCTGTAATCCCACTACCCACAGAGCTATTGCTTGCATTTTGGTAGTATAAATCCCTCAAAATATTTTCCAATGGAGTTGCACTATTACAAACTTCTATAGCCTGGGGTTTTTTTGGTTTTTTTTTAAACCCTCAATTTTCTCCATACATTATTCTTTTAAAGCATTATTTTGAATGTCTGCACAGTATTCTATCTTATGGGTATAGCACAATTTATTTAAATAATCCTCCACTGTGGAAAACTTGGGTTGTTTTCTAACTTTTCTCTATAAGAAAACTACTGTGATCATCACTCTTGTACATAAATCTGTGCATCTCTCTCTTTTCTTGTAATAAATTTTCTGAAGTTTAATTTACTGGACCAAAAAATATGACCATTATTAATTTAATTTACTGTGCCAAACAGAAAGAACATTGTTAGCATTTTTGAAAGAGGCTATATCAATTTTAAACTTATAAAAGAAATGTATGTATTGGTGAGAGAGTATTTTTCTGGGTACAAATTCAAAACATTAAAATGTTTTAATCATTACCATATTCCAAAGACAAAAATGGCATTTCTCTGTGTCTGTCTACCCTTCTTTGATTAGTAAAGTTAAATATTTTTCCATATTTTTATTGACTGCTTTTATTTGTTATCTTGAGAATGCCTATTTATACCATTGTGCATTTTCTATCTTGATTATTCCTGTTCCAAGAACTTTTGGGGTCTAAAACATTACACATTCCTGTACAAAAACTCCTTACAATAATATACCAGATTGACCAAAGGTATAGAAAAAGTTTTTAAAAAGATATAAAAGGTGAAAACACAGCAAAATTTTAGGATCTCACTGAAGTAATGGCTGAAGTATAATCAGTTTTTTAGTTGGCTTGTCTGTGTTAACGGTTAAAATTATTTTTCTTTTACCATTAAATTCTTCAATTTCCAGCTCTGGAGCTACCAGGTAATACTGTTCACACAGCATCTTGGCTGTTTCATATGCATCTGCAAAGAAAGAAAAAAGTTTAGCTGCTGCACTAATAACGTAAGGACAGGCATGTATATATATATACAATAAACAAAGACAAACTGTCCAAACTGATATATTTAGAACTAATCAACTGCACCTTTAAAAAAAAAAAAAAGCCTTTTTTGGCTTTAATAGAATTATGACTGAAAAAAATTTCTCTTTCCTTAAAATTTTAATGACCATAACAATGTCAAAATACTAGACTAATGACAATATAGCTAGCTCTGCACCAAGCATATATTTGTTTAACTTTTAAATATTCCTAAAAGGTATTTTTCATGAAAATCTAAGAACTCAACACCACGCTTCTGAACACCATGCAATCTGACTAAATTATAGCAAAAGGCCAACAGCCTTATGATTTGCCAGTTATTTGTAAATGAAACATCAATAACTAATTGCTGAATGAATGAGTTTCCATGCGTTACACAATTTAAGTTATTGGAGACACCACCATTGCTTTAAAATGTCCTTTAAGTTAGTTACAGGTGAAAGCTTGGGGCTGATATTTATCAAAAGTCAGAGGAGCAACAGTTCATTTTTGAGAAGGAAAAAACCCATATAGTTACCCTATGAAGATCAGGGTCATTACAGAAATAGCTGCAAGAGGGAATTTAGGAGATTGAAAAGATGGAGCACAAATTCAGAAAGCAAAAGTATATTATAATATATAGCACATGTGCCTTTTCTCTTGAACTGTAAAGAATCTGAGGTCAGGGTTTGTGTCTTCTTACACTTGTTTTGCAACTTGCATAGAACTTCATTTAGTGCCTGTGCAGATGGTCAAAAATATTCCTTGGTTTGATAAATTTTAAACCTTTTGATAATCTACTTTTAAAAAAAAACCAACTTAATTGAGATATAATTCACATACCATACAATTCACCCATTTAAAGTATACATACAATTCAGTGTTTTTTAGTACAGTCATGTGCCAGATAACGATGTTTCAGTCAATGACTAACCACACATACGACAGTGACTACACCACATAGCCTAGGTGTGTAGCAGGCTATACCATCTTGCTTTGTGACATTCTATAATGCTCATGATAAAATTACCTAATGATGCAATCGCCTAATGATGCATTTCTCTGAATGTATCCCAGTCGTTAAGTGGCACATGACTATATTTGCAGAGTTCTGTGTTCATCACCACCAATTAAGTTCACAACATTTTCATCACTGCAGAAAGAAGCCCTGTACTCATTAGGCAGTCATTCCCTTCCACTCAGCCCAGCAACCACAGATCTACTTTGTTTCTATTTGTTATTCTGGACACTTCATGTAAGTGGAGTCATATAATATGTGGTCTTTTTTGTCTGGCTTCTTTCACTTAGCATAATGTTCTCAAGGGCCATTTAGGTTGTAACATGTATCAGTACTTCATTCCTTTTAATTGCTGAGTAATATTCCATCGTACAAATATACCATATTTTCTTTATCCATTCATGAGTTGATAAACATTTGTGTTGTTTCCACTTTGGGGCCATTATGAGTAACGCTGCTATGAACATTGATGTTCAAGTTTTTGCATGAACATATGTGTTCACTTTTCTTGAGTATATACCTAGGAGTGGAAAACTGCTGGATCATATAGTAACTCTACATTTAAACATTTGAGGAACTGCCAATCTGTTTGCCAAAGCAAGATTTTTTTTTAAGTTTCATGTTTACAATTTCTAAAGATCAGATATTCAAATTATATTAAAATGCTTCATGGGTGCATTTGCAATGTTCTCAACTGGGTATCAGCTCTTTGGAGACAGGCTCATACTTCTTTTATATTCCCAATATGGTGCATAGATAGATACTTGTTTAAGTTCAAAAGGTGAGAGAAAAAGGGAAGGAAGGAAAGGGAAAAAGGAGGAAAAATAAGCCCTACAGAACTTAAATATGTTCAAATTTGACATTATTAACCTAAAATAACACAAAGATAGGATTAGGGTATGCTCAGACTACAAGTTTTGGTTCATTTACTTCATATTGCTACCAGATTAAAATTTTATATATTATTTGACCTCAGAGTAAAAATTCTCATTTTATCAAACTTTTAGAATTAAGCCACTATAGAGAACCAAAGGTAAAGACATTAGTATAACTCTGACAAGATGAAATAATGAGGGACAGCAAAAGGAAATGGCAGTAAGAGGAGAAAAAAAAATTTAAAAGAATTGATCAGTGTGAAAATAGACATTAGAGTAGAATTGAATTTCAACCCTGAAAAAAGGAAGTTAAAAGTTAGAATAATATTAAAATTGCAAGTTTTTTCCTAGGGTATAATAATCCTCATTAAATATCTCTAAAGTACTTTTGTAAAAAGAAGGGAAATCAAGACTCACTCCTTTTGCTTTGGCTGCACCACCAAACAACGCTACATCTCCACCTAGTGACGTGACCGCACAAAGCCGAAATTCCAAGGCCACAAAATACTGAAATCTAAAAACTATGCTTCGTTATCTATATACAAAGCTAATACATCTCCACAAAAGAGCTCCTCAAGGTATAAATAAGATGTCTAAATATTGCTCTTGCATTCACTATAAAACAGGAAAAGAACCTAAACCCACTAACTATTCCTCATGGTATCAGCTCCCCTCGTAGCATGATTATTATAGCATTGTTAAGAAAAAGTGCTATACAAATGTATGTGTGGAAGATTGTGGACTCCAGATAGAAGCAGCCAACTTGAAACTCAAAGACCCAATATAGTTTCTAAAACCATATGTGAATAAGAATTTTTTAAGCACCACCACAAATTATAGTATCAATGCTATAATTAAGAATTACATGATGATCCTTTAAAAACTCAAAACATCACAATGTGGACCCATATACATCAACCAGCCAAAATCATTTTGGGGCATTAATGGTAAAATCTACATTGATGTGCATCTTTATAAATTCCCATAGCACATCATAATGCCTTAGACACAATATACACTTAGTAAAAAGCATTTGTTAAAAGTAACCATCTTCTAGCCTGTGATAAAGTTCTCAACATGCCATCAATTGCATGACGGAAGGTGTTCTTTTTGGTTAGACTGGGAACTAGAGGCTTAGAGTGCTTCCCAAACCTGGCTGTGTGTAGAATTCATTACCAAGTTTTTTTTTTTAAAAAAGTACAGATTATGAAATGAACACCTGGAGATTCTGAGGCAGCAGCTCTGTGTTGAGGCCTGGGAATCCACATTTTTAAAACTTAGAACCTAATTCTGAAGAGAAGCTATATTTGGGGACCACTTTCCTGGAAAGTCAAAGCTGGTTCACACTAATTCTGTCTCTCCCAGTGGGGTACGGGGTGTATGATAGTACATATGAGGGTACTTCAAAAAGTTCGTGGAAAAGTAGAATTGAAAGATAATATGAATCTTTCCATGAACTTTTTTCCCAGAAACTTTCTGGGAAAGTTTCTTTCTAAACCCTCGTATACACTTCTGTTTAAGTAAAATAATTTAACATAAAAATGAAAAAGCTTAAAAAAGTCACCACCATAACAACCAAAATTCAACTACTGGCTTGTAATTTTCCTTTACATCTAGAGTAAAAAGTAAGTTCTACTTACAAGAAGCTTTCTAATAAAACTTTTTTTCAAAAAAGATAATTACCAAATTACTTTTATTTGCAATATATTTGAGTCAGTATTTACCTTTAATCTTTAAAGGGAAATATTAGAAAAATATTATTATTGCCACTGAACATAAGTGATACTTACTGTTTCATGAATATGTTTTCAAAGGTAATAAGGTGTTGATCATAAAGTAATTAACAAAACTGTGGGTGTGGCACATACATATTTCCCCAGGCTAAAATACCCTATACAAAAACTGTAAACACACAGACTAAAAATAAAAAAAGCTAAGCCATAAAGAGTAGGATGAAGATTCACACAACTATCTGAAAAGATACAACCTAGCCATGAATCGGTTTTAAGAAACAGCACACAGAAAATTTTAATAGATCATGGAAGTTATTTTATTAGTTTTATGAGAAGATTTCCCTATTCAAAATATACCATATGGGGCCGGCCCGTGGCTCACTCAGGAGAGTGTGGTGCTGATAACACCAAGGCCACGGGTTCGGATCCTATATAGGGATGGCTGGTTTGCTCACTGGCTGAGCGTGGTGCTGACAACACCAAGCCAAGGGTTAAGATCCCCTTACCGGTCATCTTTAAAAAAAAAAAAAAAAATCACCATACAATTTTGCTATCAAATATTAGCTTCCATCCTAAATACATGCAATCATTTGTTTACAAATATCTGAAAGAGGCTGGACAAGGATGAAATTGAGTGAGTGTTGAAAAAATAAAAATGAAGGTGCCAAGGCCCCTGACATTGAGTCTAACAGAATATAGAAAAACATAAAACTCAAGTTAAGAAGCCATTGCTATAACAAGATAGGGCTGGCCAGTTAGCTCAGCTGGTTAGAGCACAGCCTTGTAACACTAAGGTCGCAGGTTCAGATCCCTGAACTGGCCCACTACCAAAAAGAAAAAAAAAGAGAGACAGACAAGATAAACATAAATGATCACAAAGCATTACTAAGTCATGGAAATGCTGCTCTTCCTTTTTTTTAATTTTTAATAAAAACAATCCCACAGCATTTATTGTCATCTGGTAATAACATAAGGATAATTAAAACAATATGAAAAAGTGTTTTAGAACTATACTCCCTACAAAGGACACCTAAAAAAACAAACTATTGCTGTCTCGACAATTTCTCACTTTGATCATTTCCAGTTGGAGACACTTTGTAGCAGAGTAATAGTATCTCCTTTTAGCACTATCCAACCCAGTTGTTTTCTTGACTTTGTTTTAGAATGAATCTCCTCTGTGTCATCTGATATGAGGTTCATACACTCATCAAAACCAATGGTACAATCCTCTATCAACGTATTCACTTGCTCATAGAGCCACGCCTGAATCTGGGATATATTTTGCAAGTATCTGAAGATGAGATTGATGGTGTACACCATCACCTTCTGCACTTTTTGGCCCTGACCATGGTACGCCATGGTGGAAGCTCACAAAGACCACAATGACCACCATGCTACTTTCTAAAGCAACTTCCAGAATTGATATGCTGCTGTTTAGAAACCCTTCAAAGCAATTCTAATAAGGCATCATCTTTCATACCCCAAACCCATCCCAAGTGGGAACTATCAGGGTTTTCTTAAGCAATAAACCCTTCCCCACCTTCCAAATGACAGTAGAGTGGGGAAAAAGGGGCAGACCATCTAATGTAAGGGCAACCAATCTCCAGGCTGACCAGAATCCTACAATTTGTGGTTGTGGGCAAAAAAAGATGGACCGAGCCAATGAAATTTATCTTTTGGGAATTTGAGATGGAGATGCTCAAGATGAGCAGGCAGGGCAGATGCCAAAAGGGTACACTGAGAGTTGACATGATCTAGGAAGGCCTAGAGTGCCCGACATTCGTCCAAATGAGCTGTGGCTGAGTTAGCCAGTGTACAGACAAAAACGAGTAAATGGAGCAGGCCAAGACTTGGCAACTCCAGTTGCAAAGATACATGGAAAACAGCCTGGTTTTCTGTTTCCCAATTCCTATTTCTACATCTCCAACTGCAAAGTGCTTCCTGTCCTTAGATTACCATGGAACGTACTAGGTTCTTTTAATACATCTGTTTATCTGTTTTTTGAGTTAGCGTGAGTGGGTCTCTGTTACTTGCAACCTGAAGAGCCCAAAGCAAGGAGCACAAGACGTTATTTCTGAAGCAGAATAACACACGCTCTCAGGATGCCATTTGTACACTATTATGCTAAGCAATAATAGCAGATAGGAACAACACAGGCAAGTTGACATAGCTGTGAGAGCTGACTTTTGTATCAAGTATTTAAGTTTGTACCTTTAAAATGATCTTGCCACAGGATTTTCCATTTTATTTCCTGGTTTCTTACAAAGAAAGGAGGGAAAGGGGTCACAATGGAAGGCATCTCCTGACACATAATAGACCTGCTTTACAACACTAATTCTAGCATACACTACCCAGAGTCTATAATTTGCAGATGTGTAAAGGTAGATATTAACATGCTAAATAAGCAGCAAAGAGGCATGCTTCAGGGTTCTATACATTCAAGTAATGTTATGCAAGATGCCCCGACTTTTACACGTTTATACAACTGTCTAGTCAAAAATAAAAATATTGTCCCTGCCCTTTTACATAAAAGTTTTCTGTAGTCTGTCTCAAGAGATCTAAGTATGGGATCAGTGTTAGTCCATTAAGGCTTGTTAAGGCTGTAAAACACACACACACATGCACGCATAGGCACACGCACACAAGGTCATTTGGACTGGACATCTGACTATGCTGAAACCATGTAGGATCTTCACAGCTGAGAACATCATTAGTAGAGCTGTCACTAAAACCCAGAACCTCTTCTTTCTCTACACCAAACTTCTTAAAACAAAAGGAAGGAAAAAATAATAGATATAGAGATGCTGAGTTAGAAGATTAACTGAGAAATCTCAGAGGATAATGGGAGAAGGTAGAAAGCACTGCAAAAACAGCAACTACTCTATGAAGAGGAAGGGTGCAGTTAGACCTCACTCAGAGTAAAAGGAAGCTGACATCTGTTTCTTCCTTTCCTTGGCAACTCTAGGGAGTATTGGAAAGAAGAGCTGGTGAGGCCTGGGCCTCTTGAGACTTTCTGATTGTTCCTGAGGTATTTGGGGATGGAGTTTCCCATGCCTTTTAGCTAAAAGACACAGAAGAATTTTCAGGTCTTTTGACCTTTGGTGTTCTCTGCCCTGTTTGTTCTGACTCAGTCTTATTTTGAGCTAGAAAGAGCTCCTGCTTAGGTATTATGACATCCAGAAAATCAAGAGTAGGACCCATAGGAAATAAAGCAGAAAGCTCACCTTAAATTTGCTTTAGTGTATAGGGAGAATAGAGACCTTCAGGTTTCCTTCTGGATTGTGTAGCCCATTTTTCCATGGTAGGAAAAGTAACTGATTTAAGGTCAACTCCCCACTAAAGAATAAAGATTATATACACATGGCTGGAAAAACCATTTAAATATACAGATTATGAGTGCCACAGATTAGACATAGGAAGGACTCCAATAACACTGACACAGAGGGCAGGATAGAGGCTACTACTGTCAGGTACTGAATTCATCCAGGAAGGTTGTGGGTAATGGGCATTAGTGTTAGAGTTGGAAAAATACACAAATACTATGGATTTCATCAAGACAAAGATTATTCACAATATTTGCAGTTGTATGCCAATGTGTAAATCTGGAGTGAATTCAAATATACAAAACAATGTTCTCACTGGGTTATGAAAAAGTAAATTTTATTCTCTCTTTTCCCACATTTTCTAAATTTTCTTCAATGAGCACTTTTATTATTTTTGTAAGATGGTATCAGTCCTCTTAACTGTCCCAACTGGGAACAGGAGCTGGATGATTAACAAAAATACTGGATAAAACAGAAAACCATAAAATGTGATTACTATTATAAACATTAACTTAAAATGTACATTTGAATATACAATTTATTCTTCTGCCAATCTTCTCATATAAGGCCAAAGCCTTTTCTTTATTTTTTTCTTTTGGACAGGTTAAATTAAGCTTTATTTGTTCTCTCTCATTTTACAATAATCTCTTGTAAATGTCTTTTGTAAACAGCAGTGCATGTATATGGGGTGTGTGATACAAAATTTTAAATCAATTGTTTTTTCCACACAAATTCTGGTTGTAAAGTATCAACATATCATATGAGAGTTCTCCTAATTTAAAACAAAAAAAATCACCTTAAGTTTCCTAATGCTGTGGATCAATTGTGTCCCCCAAAATTCATATATTAGAAGCTTAATCCCCACTGTAACTGTTGAGGGTGGGAAATCCTATTACGGTAATTGAAAGGTGGGGCCTTGAAGAGGTGATTAGATTGCAGGACCATGCAGTAGTGAATGGATTAGTAACGGTGGTCAGGGTCACGGTTCTGAGGGCTTTAAAGGAGAGTACATGAGGAACTCTCTCTCTGCTCTGCCATTTTCTGCTATGTGAGACCTCAGCATTGCTGTAAAGCCACCACCAAAGAAGACCATCACCAGACATGTTCCCTGAACTTTGGACTTCCCAGCCTCTGAAACTGTAAGCAATAAATTTTGTCTTCTTACAAAATACCCAGTTCCAGGTATTTAGTTATAAGCAACAGAAATGGACTAATATACTTATCTAGTTGTACTGGTTCTCAGTTAAAATCTCCCTAAAAATTAGTAAGATTTTATTTGTGAAGAAACAATGAGATGATAAAAATGAGTGTTTTTAATACTTTATCATGAAGAATTCCAAACATATATCAAAGTACAGAGCATGGTATAATGAATCCCCATGTGCCCATCAATAGCCTCAACAATTTTCAACATATGCCCAATCTTTTTCACTCCCCTTTTTCTGTATAATTTTGAAGCAAATCCCACATGTCATTTCATATCATGTGTAAAATATTTTTAAATACCTCTCCAAAGCTAGGATTCCTTTTAAAAAAAGCATAACCACAGTACAAATATCACTCCTAAAAAATTAACATTATTTCTTAGTTTTAAATATCCAGTGTTCAAATTTTCAATTGTCTTATAAAAATCTGAAGTGACTTTTAAAAATATTTTAAAATTTATGCCGGAGATGAAAGTAAAGGCACCAACCTATTATATAATCAATGGCATAAGTGAGAAGCCAAATGACTTATCTGACACCCAAGGACTACTGCTAGAAAACCTGTCTACAGCCTTACTGTGTGCTAGCACTGCTTTAGGGACTCTACATATATTAACTCATTTAACCCCATGATACAGGCAAATTACCAATAGCACCATTTTACAGATGAAGAAACTGAGGCTCAGGGCTGACCAGTTAGCTCAGCTGGTTAGAGCGTGGTGCTGATAACATAAAGGTCCAGGGTTCAATCTCTGCAATGGCCAGCTGCCCCCCACAAAAAGATACTGAGGCCCAGAGAGGTTACATAACATATCCAAGGTCATCCAGCTAGCCCAAATGCCCATCAGCTGATAAATAAATAAAAAGTGTTATATCCATACAATGAAATAGTTTTTGGCCATAAAAAGGAATAAAATACTAATAGATGCTACAGCATGGCTGACCCTTGAAAACATGATGTTAAGTGAAAGAAGCCAGTCACTGAAGACCACATATTGTATGATTTTGTTCATATATGTACAGAATAGGAAAATCTATATAGACACAGAATGTAGATTAGTGGTTGCCTAGGGCTGGCAGGAAGGGTATTAGGGAGTGACTATTAAGGGTACAGGGTTTCTTTTCGGGGCGATGAAAATGTTCTAAAATTGGATTGTGATGATGGCTGCACAACCCTGTGAATATACTAAAAACCAACAAACTATGCACTTTAAATGGGTGAATTTTATGATATGAGAATTATATCTCAATAAAACTGGTTTTTTTAAGTAAATTATCAAATGGCTTAAAATTCATCAAGCCAAGTAATATTTATTGATCATCTACACAGGCACTACACTAGGTTCCATGCAAGTTACAAAACAAGTGTAAGACACAAACCCTGACCTCAAATTGGTTATGGTGCAAGAGAAAAGACACACATGCAATATATTATAATGCACCCTCACTTTCTGAATTTGTGCCTTTTTCTCGCAAGGGTACTCAATTGTTTGACCCAGGTTTTCTGATTCATAAAAGGCATTGGGCTAGGGCCTAATGAAGATACAAGTTATGAGAAGACTGACCCTTACCCCCCTGCCCCTGGAGACCTGCAGAGGTTATGATCAACCACAGGGTTACCTTGTCAGAGAGCAACCCATAAGATTCTTAGGGAACTAAGGCTGGGCCTATTCATCTTATAACTGAAATAATGTGGGTAAATGTTTTCTAACTACACAGAGGCAACTCAACAACTCTAGGCTGAGCTAAGACCAACAGGCCTGGGTCCTCGAACCTTGGTTTAGGAATGCCCCAGGCAAACAAATTGCATAGGTTTTCCTTAGCTATGGCTGCTGAAGAGCAACAAAGATCCTTGATGAAGACCAGGGAGACCTGTGGTCATGAAAGCTGCTGTTTAAATTTGAAGTGCCCAGGTACCAAGGTACTTATGGCTACAGGGCTTGGTGTTACCCTGAGGCCACCAGAACAGTGTCTAGCTCAATGTGCAAAGCACCCATGAAGCTCACATGCCACATAGATTCTAAAACCAGGGTGCACAATAGAAAGATGTTTAACTTTTACAAACATATGAATTCAGCTTCATTTTATAACAAGGGTTTGCATTCTCTGAAACTTTCAGATAATGCTAGCAATCAAAACTTAGAATCTTACTTAAATGTTTATTGTTCGAGACAGAATTACAAGTAAAACCCTAATCAATGAAGTAGAAACCCACATTTTGAGCATTACAAATTCTGCATCTTTTCTTGAACTGCCTAGAAAGAACATTTCATATTTGGATCAAGTGGCCTGGGCCCAGAGTGGCCTGATGAATCAGCACAGAACACAGCAACATGACCCTATGGCCAAGCTGCCTCAAATAAACCACAATCCTATTTGAACTACAATCGAGAACATTCCATTAGTCTCCTTACCTTTCACCACATCAGCCACATTACAGTTGGGATCAATACTTCCTATGTGTTTAGGATGAGCAGGATTAGTGTCATCACCAAACAGAAGTGCTAAGCAAACACAAGAAAGAAGGGAGGAGATTAAAACACAGAAGGCTGGGATGGTCAAACCGAGAAATATAGGGGTTTGTAAGTTTTAAAAGGATCTGTAATTTGTGAGAATCATTTTAACACCCACAGAGACTCAGAGCAATGGAATACCCATAATACTGGCCAATGAAGGAAGAAGGATGTGCTTTAAGACATGTCAGTTGTGGTCAGCAGGTCCTAAAGCAGTGAAATATGCTCTTTCTCCCCAACTCAGTAACGTGGATGAAGAACTTACTTTCATCTGTAGCCAAGTTTACCCACCTTCTCAGTAATACTACATTTATTCTGACATTTGGTAAGTATTTACAACACACAGTCTGTACCATTTGATTTGCTTTTTTGTTGTTGTTGTTGTTGTTAGTTTTTTTAGTTTTATTTTTTGGTAGCTGGCCAGTACGGGGATGCAAATCCTCAACCTTGGTGTTACAAGGCTGCACTCTAACCAACTGAGCTAACCGGCCAGCCCACCCACAGTCTGTACCATTTGGACAGGCCTACAGAGTGTCTTCCCTGGCAGTGTTTCAAATGCCTCCATCACAGAGATTGTTTTTCAATGCTGTGTACACAAACAATATTTGATCATGTATTTTAAAAAACACATTCAGAAAATTTCACAAAACACAAGATTTGCAAAATTCTATTTCTGAATAAAAGCCAAAAGAAGCCCCAAAGAAAAAAAGCAATCTGAATCTAAATGTTTACAGGTGTACTTATTTTTAAATCAAGCAAAAATTGGGTATAACTTAGATTCCACTAAAGGAGAATGCCCAAATAAAAATAGGGGGGATTTTAAATAACAAAAAATGATAAATACAGGCACTAGGCCAATATATAAAGTTCCAAATGATTAAGTGGAAGACAAATAGAGGTATATAAGCTTAATCAACGATCTAAAAACATGTACATATATATATGTATATGCATTATTTAAATCAAAAAGAAACTGGAGTTATCTAAGTAGCTTAGCTGAAAGTATTTAGGTTCTTTTTTCCTGTAAATTTCCTGTAATTTGTCATATATTTTTGTTTTTTAAAGATATGCATTTCAAATAAACCCACATTTAATAGTTGCATAGCATTCACTTATCCTAATCAATCAAATTAGTAAAATAAATATGCTCTGTCCACTTTCTGAATCAGCAAAGAGGATGAATTAGGCTCTAGACATGTGGATGCTCTTTCTTAAGAATTATAAAATCAGTCAGAGACAATGCTGAAAATAAGCAAAAAGTTTTTTGTGTGGAGAGAGTTTTAGTTGGTTTCTTTTTCTATCTGCTTATCACCGTAGAGAGTGGACTAAAATTCTCAGTACGGGATTATGAACTGACAATCTCAATCTGATTTCACTGATCACTGTGAAATAAATGATTGATTGCTCATATTACCAACATGCCAATTCAATGTTCCCAGTATCCATGATTTTAAAACTAAAAAGGAAAACACATAACATCCTGGATAAAATAGAATATACTCTAAGACACATGAATACCCAGCTGACATTAAAATGGGTCCCTCGTCCCCACCAGGAATGTAACAGCAGAGGCTTAAAAGGCAAGCAGTGGTCCTGCCTCTAATATGAGCATCATAAAAGCCTCGCAAGGATTTCTTTTAACCAAGAATACTAATTAATAGCTTTTTAATAGATAGGATTCACTTAGGAAACACAACTAGAAATGAAATTTCTACAGCCAAAAATGCAGGTTAGCAAATTTAAAAGTGAAGCAACAGGAAAATATCTGGGAGAAATCACTCTGTTACCTTTTCAAAACCAGACCAATAAAGTTCAACTTACTGTGCTGGTTAATAAGCATACGGAAAGAGATGCGGTTGGTGTAAAACCGATCCAGAAAATATTGGATGTTACTGCTAATGGAGGGATCAAACCCGAACTTCTCCTTGTACTCAATCACTCCTTGTGCCATGGTAGGAACCACATCATTGTGTCTATTTCTGACTTTAACCAGAACTTGTAGAAAGCTGTGTGGGAGGGAAACAAAACCTGGTCACTCTCCATATCTCCTGGGCTGATGCACAACTTCCCAGCTCCACCCCCAGACTAGTTGCTGGTATTTTTATAGGCAGAGACATTATTCTCATCACGTAATACAAGGAAGTACTCACAAGAAACTAAACTATAGGTATTACCCAAGATTTTGCTTGAAACTTTCTTTCTACATAAACTCTTCCTTCAGAGATGCAAAAAGAAAAAGGTTCTACGTAAAGAAAAAAAATGCTCAAATACCTTTTTTAGAAATCCACTGGCTTTTTGGATAAGTGATTACATATAATACAGGTTCTATAAATGTTTGCTGAATATAGAATTACAGAATATATCAATATTTCTTCTGACAACATGAAGACAATCCCCCCAAATCTCCAAGGATTTATTAATGGAGTCTCAAAGCAATAGCTTCCATGAATAAAGAAATAATGTCAAACTTTTTAAGAGTAAAATATTGAAATAAATTTCTCACAGCAGTAAAATATAGTGATGAAATGTAGCTAGAACAAAGGCAATTAAAATAAACTTATTCAAATGTTCTGTCATATTATTGTAAAGATGCATAGGGGAAAATATATTAAGAAATGGTAACTAAGAATAGAAAGATAAGTCAGTCAAGGAACCAGATAAAAAGTTTGGAACCAGACTCAACAGTGAGTGAGTATGTATGTATCAAAATTTAGCTCATTGAGAAACTGACATTGCAAGTCAGTAGGGAAATAACCAAATAAATAATCAAATTAATTGGGACACCAGGCTAACAATTTAAGTCATATCCCAATTTCAAGCCTTAAGCCAAAAAACAGATTAAAAATGTAAAAGGGTGAAGTCGTAGAAACATAAAAGAAAACCAGGTGAATAAGTATATAGCCTTGGGGTGAGGAAGGCTGTTCTAAGCTTAACACCAAAGGCAGAAACAAACGATAGGAAGAAACAAGTGACATGACTATGTAGAATTTTAGCAATTCTATAAGAACATGCATTATAAATATGCTTACATTTATAAATATTATAAATAAAGTCAAATAACTGGGAAACTGGGAAAAACATATTTGCAAGAGTTATTATCCATAATAAAGGAAAAGAGGAGCACCCTAACAGAAAACGAGGCAAAGGATCCGATATCAATGGAAAATTTACCAAAGAGAAACCCAAATGCCAATAATTTCACCCTCAAAAATAAGAAAAGTAAATTAAAATAATGTGATCCTATTCTCCACTTATCAGATGGGCAAAGAATAACGAGTGTCAGCTAGGCTGTGGGAACTTAACAGATGGATTTCTAGGGCAATTTAACAACATATATCAAAAGCCTGAAGAAAATAATTCTATTTACAGGAACTGATCCTAAGAAAATAACTGGACAAGGTGAGCGGCTATATTTAAAAGCTGTTCTTTACAGTACTGCTTGTAGTAGCAAGAAAACTACAAATCAGTCTAAAATCCAATGACAGGAGGTCAAATTGTATGACCTTTCCCTAGATGGACTGTTTATATGAATATTATGAGACTACCACGGTACTTCAAAAAGTTTATGGAAAAATACAATTAAAAGATAATATGAATCTTTCTATGAATTTTTTGAAGTACGCTCATGTTAACAATGATGTAGATCTAATAATGTAGACACTGTTAGTTTTGTAAAAAATATTTTATGCATATAAAAATACACATGCATAAGAAAAAGTATGAACAGAAGAAAAATGTTAACAGTGGTTGTTCCCTGTTAGTGGAAATTCAGTGTGACTTTCTTTTTACTCATCTGAATAGTCTTATTTTTCTCAATGATGAAATATTTCTGTAACAAATATATACATGCAATGATAATTAAGATGAATAAATCAACTCTGAAATTAAAAGGCCTTAATTATCCACAAGAAATTTTATAATGAACAATTTGTCCTTTACATAATTCTCTTTCCAATGCATTTATAAACTAAATATTACTACAGTAAAACAATTCATTATAGTAGAGAAGTGCCTCCACTTATCTGAAGAGAAGAGACTTACCTCAATGATTCAATTCTCAGAATACCTCCAGGCTCTTCTAAACTCTGTCATGATCAACATGCTTGTCCTCTAAACTACTATCACTTTACTGGAATGACTTCCCCGCTGGTGATCCCATATAACCTCTTGCTGAACAGAAAAGGCTGCTACCATGATACTCACCTTTCACTCCTTCCTTCATGAAGAACATCAGGCTTCTCAAATTCCAACTATCCTAACTATCCACGTGAACCCGGGCAAGTTAGCAAAACCCACTGAGTGAGAGCTATTAGCACAATGATCTGGCACCTACTGGATTCAGCGCTGGCAGTTTACAAAGCAGGCTCATGTCCATAAATTGCATCTAACTAATAACTTACCTGTTCCAGAAACTGAAACAGGATTCCAGGAAAAACACGGCAGAAATTTAATATCGTGTACTTCCACAAATCTATGTCTTAAATTTGGAGCTAGAGAGGTCAGTCATAATTTTTACGATTTCAGCCAAAGAAACTTTTACCAGCTAATAACTTGAAAAGACAAAGCTCCTGGTTTTAGATTCATTTACTATCGATACCTTTAATGACGATAGTGGCTTATATCAAGGAAAACACTGCATCTGGGGCTCTAACCTAATGCTTCCCTTTCCACGTTCCACAGAACTGTTAGATAAAACACTTAGCAAAGTATAAAACAGGCCAAGGCTTTTTTTTTTTTTTAAATCTCCTTTATATTTTAATTTACAACTAAACTTGAGCTAGCTACTCATAGCTCAAACTGGCAACCCTGGCAGTATGGCACATTGTAAAAAACAGTGTGCTAGGGAAAAGGCAACATGACTTATAAATCCAGCTCTGCTACAACTGTTATAATCTTGGGCAAGTCACTTCATATCTCTGACCTCAGCTTCCTTCTCTGTAAATTCAGAGGACTGGGTTAAATACCTCCTAAGGTAGCTTGGATAACATGGTATTTCCCTAGTTCTTTTTATGGAGCACGTATATGTCAGGTGTTCAGTATCACAAATACATGACTAGGTTATACCTAGAAAGAAATTCCTCAGCACAACAGGCCTGCCATATGCATTCATTCATGTATACGTGAAACAGGAGGAAATCAATGTGAAGGGGAAACTTAATTTCTCTTGGGGGAAAAAACCACACTCACAGCTAGGGTTAGTGTTTCTTGGCTAAATAAAAATAAAAAATAGAAATATTTTCCATTAGCCTGAGAATTTAGCAGTCTTTGTGCATAAAAGCAGCAACAGAATTCAGGTTGTTATATAAAAAGCACACTTTTTTATGCTTCTCCAAAATAAAACCATTACAGTTTTTCTGAGCTCAAATGTAATATTACATTCACAATTAAAAAAAAAAAATGTAAAGGATTGAGTAGACAAATTCATGTACATACAGAGCCCACTGCATTCTTAAAACTACCACTAGATGGAACATTTACTGCAATATTTATAGTGAGCGCCCAGTTCACCTTGAGTAAGTGTTTTAGAATTAGGTCATGAAGATAATTTGAAGTGTCATTATTCCTTCTGTATTATGTTAAATTCTTAACTCAAATTTTAAAAGATGCAATGTCGAGTCATTACCCATTAAGAAAACAATGCTTTTGTCCCAATTATACTTCTTGGGTGTTAATAACATGAGTTTGATTTACCCAAACATTTTTTACCTTGATATTTTTACTTTCAGGTAAATGATACCATACTTACTTATCCAACACCTTTGGATCCTCAGGGCTCTTATTTTCATATTCTAGAAGTTCAACGAAACTCTGCATATACCTAAAAAAGAAGAGGTACTGTGTTAGGGGCTTACCCAAGATCCATTCCTCCTTTTCCTCTTCCTAAGAGCACTCCAAATTTTTACTCCGGTCTCCATCCCATCCCTCCACGCAGCTCAAGTGTTCCAGGGGAAGCTGATGCCTCCAAAGCTCCTGGGTAGCCCCATTTTTCTCTGGGTAATCCTATTTCTCTTGTCACTAATTATTAATAAATCCACTAGTCCAGGTCTAAGTCTATCACTGCATGCGTTCCCCACAAACACAGCGATTGGCTGAGGAATGGGCATACTGCCTCAATTCAGGCCGGTAAAAATAAGAGAGAAGACTTGCTGGAGGACTCTGGGAGAGAAATCAACTTGCTCTGCTTTTGTACAGTATGCTGTATGGATGTGAAGCCTGGAAATGCTACAGCTATTGTGCCACCGGGAGGGAATCCAGCCTGCAACTGAAGGCTTCACAGCCTCATGAATCTCTGAATCAAACCAAGACCAAAAGCTCATCCTATGGCTGGACCTTCCAGTTATACAGGCTAGGTTCAGTTGCATTTCATGTTACTTACAAACAAACATCCTAACTGATACACCAAGCCTACAGTTTTATTACCAAAAAAGTATATATAAATTTGAAGAAGCACATGTGTGCTTTAAGAAGCACTGAAGTGCATGCCAAGAACTTAGAAACTAGAAGTAAAGCTCCTTCTCAGTTAAATTAATTTCATCAGCACATAATGGAGAAGGAATGCCTTGTAGGCCCTCAGAAACAGCTTCTGGATTAAGAAGAACTATGTATCTCATCAAGGCCAATATAAGAAATAACGTGTCTAACATTTAGATCTGGAGAACACGGGGAAAAAAAATGGGATTCAGAGAGGCACATTAGTGTAGCAGCTACATCCGGCCAGGACCTGCCTGGTCTGATGGGGATTCAGATACTCCAATTAGAGGGATGTGATCTCTGCTTTGGGTCTTAAGTCCTGAAAGAATTATCCCCTTATTCTAATTATTTCTAACAATTAATTACCACTAATCCTATTTTCCAGCTTTGGGCAGAGGATGAGGACACTCCCCAGTAACTACAAATGACTGCTACACATGTAAATACATAAATAGAAATGTCATTTGATTCGTTAGCCTCACATGAACTTTGTGACAATGCATCTGATACTAAAGTATGTTCATCTCTGGCTATATTTTTAAAAAGTCTCTGGGCACATAAAGCTATGGATTAGACATTGTTAAAGTCATCAGGTCAAAATACCCTGAGAGGTCAAAGTCAGCCAGCCCCGGTGATGCCCTCTGCCCTGCCACACACAAGTGGCCTTCGGCAGGCATCCCATCCTTTCTGAAAGGGATAGTCCTTTAAAGAGCAAAGCCATAAATGGAGAGGAGTCAAAGATTATGCTGAGGCTCCTACCTGAAAGCCAAGGGAGCAAGGAGAACACACTGTGACTAGGGAATGGTGGTGGGGTTTGCAGTCCATTCATTATACACAAGAGTAGCTTTGAAAATGAAAAGGAAATGATGACAAAACACAGTGCACGACCCTGAACTGAGTTCCTAAATCAGGAGGGGTCGCTGCTAAAAAAAGAGCACTATTAGGAAAGTTAGTGAAATGAGAACAAGTTCTACACAGTAGAAAATATTACTGTATCAGTGTTAAATTTCCCAAATATGATGTTCATACTGTGGTTTTCTAAGAGTTGTTCCAAGGAGATACATGCTAAAGTATTTAGGGGCAAAGGGGCCATGATGTCTACCTTAACTCAAATGGTTCAGGAAAGAAAATAACGTGTGTGCATTATGTATGTGTGTGTACCATATGTATACACACATATACAAAATACATACATATACACACACGTGTATACTCATATACATATATATGTGAGAGAGAGAGAGAGAGAGAGAGAGAATATCAATGACAATGACAGAACAAACGTGGCCAAAAGTTAACAATTAGTGAATATGGATGAAGGTATCTGGGAATTCTTTCTACCAGTCTTGTAACCCTTCAAAATAGAATGTAAAAGAAACAAAAAGGAAGAAATGGCATGCATGTATTTGAAACAAACATGGAGGAGGCAAGGTGAAGAGACAAAAAAAGAGTGGACATGGCAATTTGTTTGAGTCTATACTTAGCCAGTGTGGTGTAATACAAAAAATACATTTGATGTTGGAGCCTGGTTCCTGGCACAGAGCTCCTAAGAACCTTAGAATTTTCAGAGTGATAGGAGTGTCTTTTGTTATTCTTAAGAAGCCCCTTTTGATCACACCTGAGTTTATGCTAATATGGTGACTTGTAGTGGGTCCCCTGGATGGCATCAGGATGGAGCTGGTCACCAGAACGACCAAGTGTTTGGAGAGCTGGAACTTTCAGGCCCACCCACAACCTCTGGGGAGAGCAGGGAGCTGGAGCTGGACATTGAGCTCTATAAAAACTGAACAACAAGATTCAGAGAGCTTCTGGGTTGGTGAACACATGGAGGTGCCAGGATGGTGGTATACTCACAGAGGGCATGGAAGCTGGAAGCCCCACATCCCCCCATACCACACCCTCCCCATACCTTGCCCTATGCAACTCTCCCATCTGACTCTTTCTGAGTTGTATCCTTTATGATACGGCTGTAATCCTAAATAAAGTACCTTCCTGAGTTCTGTGAGCTGTTCTAGAAAATTATCAAGCCTGAGAAGAGGGTCGTGGAAACCAAATTTACAGGCAGTCAGTCCCACAAGACTGCCCCCCACTTCAGGCACTAACTGCACAGGCAACCCAGGACTTGTGATTAGCATCTGAAGTGGGGGTCAGTCGTGTGGGACTGAGTCCTAAAGCTGTGGGGTATGCACTAACTAACTTCTTGTAGTTAGTTTGTTCAACACCCAATTGATGTCTGAAAAATCACAGAGCTGGCTGTTGGTGCTGGAAAACACTGCAACGACTGCAATTCACTTCAAAGCCTCTGAAGTAACTTTTACAAAAACAATCGTAATTGTTCGAATGTCACCACCACCAGAATCAGAGGACTGATCTTGCCTTCCTAGAATCCCCACCACAGAGGGCCCCAAGCTTCCTGTTGGAACATCTCTAATGATAGTCTTAGAGCAATAAATAAGTCTTGTGCAAATAAGTACTTGCTGCTTCTTCTGAAACAAGCTATGAACCTAGAGGATAATGCAACTGACTTTGATATCAAAGCCATGGTTACTTTCTCTCTGATCTCTCCTGCGTTCCAAAGACCCTGCGCTTCACACAGTGAGGAACTGCTGCTTCTCTGGGAAAGGAGCTGGACTCTGTACCTCTAAGACCACCCAATATAGTATTTCTCAGACAATTCATCTTTAGCCTTCAGAATTTATTATAATTAATACTATTCAGGAATGACGGTTGAACGTCCATTCTCTTTCGGTAGCCTCGCCTCCACTAGCCCGCTACATGTAAGCTCTCCCTGTCACCCGTACCTGTCAGTTCCATGCACCCCTAAAGGGGCAGTGTAAAACCGCAGCCCACAGCTCTCCCCTCCCGTGCTCCCACAGCACTGTGCTCACTTGAGAGCGCTTACGGCATCTGGCCTCCTGAATTCCTCCAGCTTTCTCCACAGTGACTTCTACCTTGCTTTTATGACACGGTAGACCTGCAAACGTTTCTTGAATATATACAAATCCCTTTCTAAAAACACACCACCTGCTGTTACATCCTACCAGTCACTGATCTCACCCTGCTTACCTAGTGGGTAGTTCTACCACAAATTCAACTTCCTCAACTACATAACATATGCTTTAAGCATCAGAGTTACAAGTGATTTCACTTTAAGTTATCCTGTACTCTCTTAAGATTGTTCATACTTTTCATAGGGCAGATGAAGCACAGTAGGGAGCTGATGTTTTTCCAATCTGAGATTCCCTTCAAATGACTTCCTTGGTTCTACAAGAAGTACTGCCTTCAAGGAACTTCTTCAAAAGGAAAACAAAAGGAGCAAGGCTGACACTTGATAAAAGTGGCACACCTCCTATCCCACTGCAACAAAAATTCCTCTATGTTGTTCTCTGCTTTCCTATTTTTTTCCAATAAGCAATCACATGTATGAGCAGAAAAATAAAATTTGAAACGTCAGGAAAGTCTCTAATACAGTTTACAAGCATTTTCATTAAAACAATTTTAAAATTGAACAGTTCAAAACAAAAAATTTAATTGCATGGAAAACTCAGCTATCCCTAATGATTCATTCCCAGACAGGCAGTATGTGCACTTTTATAGAGAATGGTTCCAGTGCCAAATATTCAGAGCATTGTGGGAAGATCCATTTTAAGCCACATTATTTACTTACCAGCTCTGAACCAATCCCACTGAAGGGCGGTTAAGTAAATTATCCGGCAGAAGATTAACTTCTCTCATTGTGTTAGCCAGTCGCACAGGAAGTTCCTTTCGGAGAAACATATATGAAGTTTTCTCACATGCATTGTCTCTCCCTATTAAGAGACAAAAAACGTTCTGTGATTTCACAATCTAACAGAAGGAGAAATGAAGTGCTCTTGTGGTAGCACAGTTACTTACTACTGGTTGGGAAGAGAAAATTAAATAATCCTGCAGTCTCCAGTTAAATTTTTACCCTCTGAAATAGCAAGTTTAAGAAAATAACCTAATTAGAAGAGAAAATGAACATTTATTCCAAGAGGCAACCTTGAAAGCCATTTTTTTCTTAACATAAATATGTTCCTAGTGTTACCAGCAGCAATATAAAAGTGACCTGGGATATAATCTGAATTTGTTTTCACATAAACACTGTGGGAAAAGTACCAAGTACAAAAGTAGCAAAACATGTAAATCCACTCCTGTTCATAGGGGTTTCTAGGAGGAAACAGGTCCACTCATTCCACAAATATTGGTCTCCCATGTGCCAACTTTTTTCCAAGATTTTCTTCAAATGTGTTTCTTCAGGGACCAGAGTTCTGGAACTCTGGAAAGCAGCCACAAACTCCAGAGGCTCTGTGATTCCAGAGGAGGGGCTCTGACCTTGACACAGGGCTTGTATGTGCCAGAGAAACCAACTCAGGGGTGCGTTCAGAGGCTGACTGATCTACTATGGCACATCTGAGAGGGTAAGGCACAGTGCTGACTATAAAGAAGGAGGTTAGGAAGTTTTCTGGAGGTTGCTCTGAGCTGGTTGTGTACAAAACTTACATAAACAGGATACAAGGAGAAAAAAGGTAGCTGGCTCCCTGGAAGAGGAAACCCAAGCTCCTTCCCTTCCTGCCACATAGCCAGAGTAGCTCTAGGATTGGTCTTGCCTGTAACCCCCAGCCATGCTGTAAACTTGATGATGGTTGGGGGATGCCCTATAATAAAAAGGACATGAGCTTTGGGGACAGAAATTTCCTCTAGGCCCGGCTCCTCCATTTTGGAGTCATGAAACTTGTGATAAGCTTCACTTCTCTGAGTCTGAGCTGCCTTCATCTGTAAAATGGGGATGAAACTTTAGCTTTCTTTCTTTATTTTTTTTTTCCTTTTTGTCTTTTTTCGTGACCGGCAACGGATCGCAACCCTCAGTGTCGCACCCATACCGGACCGGGACGGCAACGGGATCGCAACCCTCGGTGTTGCCCCCGCACCTCGCTCAGCCAGTGAGCGGCCGGTCTGTATGTGGGATCCGAACCCTCGGTGGGAGCGCCGGCGCACTCCCAAGCGGCGCACTATAGCAGTGCGCCACCGGGCCAGCCCTTAGCTTTCGTAAAGATTAAATGAGCGAACGTGTATGGAGCCTGACACAGAGCAAGTACTCAATAAACGCTGGTCCTCCTCTTGCTCTCCGTGATACTTATGGGTCCATCCCCCTCCCTCACACCTCCCTGACGCGCCACATTCCCTGCAGGCTGTTCTGAAATGGGCAACACCAGGGTCAGGGCCAGAGAGGGGGAAGCAGAGCTCATCCCACAATTTTCTCCTCCAAGTTCTCCTTATACTTCCACATGTGATGAAGGAAACAAATTAGAGTTTAGAAGTAAACCTGATTTTCTAACACTTCCAGTCACATTCTGGTTTATTCCTTTCTTTCCCTACCAAAGAAAACTTGAAATAAAAGAACTCCCTCCTGAAAATCATCTGCAGAACATTTCTTCCCCACTGACCCCTGACCCCGTTCTCCATTTTCAAAAAAAGTTAAAATATTAAGGTCTTAAACAATCCATTCCTCATTTCCCTCATTCTAAGTGCCTTGGACCCCCTGTGGATACTAAAGTCCATGGATGCTCAAGTTCCTGATATAAAATAGCATAATATTTGCACATAACCTATGCACATCCTCCTGTATACTTTAAATCATCTCTAGTTACTTATAATACCTAATACAATATAAATGCTGTATAAATAGTTAGTCTGTATTTTTTAATTTGTATTATTTTTTATTGTATTGTTATTACTTTCTATACACAGTTGGTTGAATCGCTGATGCAGAACCCATGGATACAAAGGGCCAAATGTATATCAAAGGCCTTTGGTAAATCTTTAATCGATGATTCTGTGTTCACTTTTCCCCTTAGCACGTTCACTGTGATAAGTACATTAATCTCCAAATACCCACTCCAAATAAGGGGGAATGGTTGTAATGCCCCAGCAATGACCTGCCAACATCTACTCCATACACATTCATTTGGCCTTAGACGATTAACATTTAAAATGATTCTGGTTGTTTTGCTTCAAATAATATATATCATTCCTAAAAAGTTCTGTATAAAGATAATTTTAATTTTAAATGCACTAAAAGTGCTATTTATCATACTGAATCTCATTATAAAGTGAAGGACTTACTATCTAAGTTAAAATATAAATTCAGATTTTCACATATCAGGAGAAATACTTTGCATCCTGGCTAAACAGAAAGAAAAATTTTTTAAAGAAATTTTTTCACTGTGGGATGACAAAGACTGTCTCCTTGACCAAACTTGAGTCCAGCTCCTCTGAGTCCTCTTATTGACTAAGCCCTGACCCTGGACTTGACTCCATTTTGACCTGCTTAGTCCAGTTTTAGCAAAAATCCTGCTGAGTCATTTTAGTGGAAACCCCCTACCCTTGTTATCTGATCACCCTCAATATCTGATTGAATTCCTCCTCCACTACCCTCTGATACTTATCACACTGGACTGCCTTTCAGTATCTGATCAAATTCCTCCTCCACTACCCTTCTGATATCTTATCACCCTGACCTGCCTTTCAACAAGACTCCAGTTGAGTTTCTCTAGCAAGAATCCCTCTGGCCTTGATGTTTCCTCTTAGTAATTTTCCACCCACTGAACCCCACCCTGCTCCTTGGCTATCAATCTCCACTGCCCTTGTTGTATTCAGAGGTGAGGCCAATCTCTCCCCTACTGCAAGACGCCCATTGCAGTGGTCCCTCTTGAATAAAGTCTTCCTTACCATCCTTAAAAAGTATCATGAGTAATTTTTTCTCTAACAGGAAGAAGGAAGTTCTAGGATAGGGAAGAAGTGTAAGAACCCTGTGATGCTGAATTGGAACTGGGAGTATTAGTATGAACTCATGATTTAAAAAAATTATCTTAGTTTTTTGGGGTAGTGAAAGTTTACATGCTTCAATTTCCAAGTCCACAGCCTATCAGGAGCAGCAGATTGGAAACGTGGAGAAGGGTGAAGAGGGATGGCCCTGAGTGGTGACAGCTGGCCAGCAGGCGCGACACGGTCAGTGTCGGGTCCACGTCTCTTCTCTGAAACCCATGGGGCCAGACGGTTTCAGAATTTAAAGGTTTTCCACTTTTAGGAAGGTAAAAAGGAGTATATACCATACATTGTGTAATATGGAATATTATAGAGACATAGCTGCAGTGAAATATACGAACATTTACAACAGGTAGGATAAAGACTATCATCTCAAGCTAGTTCAGGTTTTACCACGAAATAAGTTTTGGCTCCAAAAGTATGAAAAAGAAACTCAACTTTTAGAGCTTTTTGGACTTCAGAATTCAGATAAAGAACTGTAGTCATGGAGGACAGTAATGAAATCAGGTGCTGGAGTGGGACTTGGGGTTGAACCTTGACTGGAGCACTCACGAGCTTCACGAGCACAGGCACGTTTCTTTACACTTCTAAACCTCAGTGTAACCATCTATACAATAAGAACGGTACCTACTTCAGAGAGGTTTGGTGAGGATTAAAACGTGCTTAACGTTTGACATTAACACATTATTAGAGCTTAGAAAAGGGGGCTCATTAAATAGTAACCACTAATGATGCCGATAATGATCAAGCAGAACAGCCCGAGGCTGGGATGCAAGATCAAATAGTTTGATACTTGGACAGCGCTGAGAGTCTGGCTGTATTTTGCAGTCCCCTGGGTTCACCTTATGATTCTGCATAATTAAAAAAGGCTGAAAGTATGCTCAGTGTCCCTACTATTCAGTATTTTATAATAAAAGGCCTTGATGCTTACATTGGTCAACTCTGCATTATCTGGAAAACTTAACCACCATGCATGGTCTAAGGTAACCAAATTTCAGAAAACATTTTATTTTAGCTTCCTTGGATTATCATTAGCCTGTTATAAACTCGTGTGGAAAGAAACTATCTGTCTCTAACACCCCCCCCCCCCCCCCCCCCCCCCC
>NW_007728106.1:75163-95775 GCF_000696425.1 Galeopterus variegatus | reverse complement strand
CCCCCCCCCCCCCCCCCCCCCCCCCCATAGCACCTCACCTACGGTGTCTTCTTGATGATCTATTGAAAGACTAGATAATGCTTTCAGAAATTTGTATTTTTTTAAAAGAATAGCTGAAAAATCTCTGGCTTTGCTTCCTACATTCTAATTCAGCTTTAGGGACAAATTCTTTTTACTCAGATACCTTAATTATACAACAGCTTAAACAGAAGGATAAATCTTTTAAAATTAATTAGTGAACCTAAAAATAAATATGAAATACCTGATTTTTGTAACCTTTCTGTGGCTTTCCTCACATACATTGAAAGTATTTCACCCTGTGTATTAATGCTGGATATTCAGTTTAAATCAAGAGTTCTGACAACTATTTTTTATGATAAACTTACCAAAAAAACTTTGGGTTTTAAACGAATGTCCTCTTAAAGGGCCTCTGTTTTTATGTCTTCTGGCGTAGAGTGCACTTTCCAGTTACTCTTTCCAATTATTTGACATCGTTTTTTCCCCACTTACTTGGCTTGTCTACATTCCTTAATTTTGATTTTCTATTTTTATTCTGCATTTCTTCATATACTTCATCTTATTCAAATGTAACAAGTAAATTTTTCCCTAGTATCAGTCCAAAGATGACAAAAGGAACAGACGAGGGAGCTTGGAAAATTCTGACTTAGTGGATGCAAATAAGTCATTACCTCAAATATACTCGTGTGTATTTCTCCAGTTTTTCATCCTAATTTGATGACCCTTTAATTCTCTCGTTTGTTTGTTTTCTATACTTTGCTCTTTCACTGGGAAGTTGGAGACAATTACTACATTTGCAAAAGGTATGATTTATCTTGTCTAGAAAAGTTCCATACAGATTTATGTTCACCAGGACAGGACAAATAGACACAGAAATACAAATGACTTTTGATTTAATGCAGGGAGCCCTCCCCGCGGTGGGACCAGAGGTGGCCAAAAGCTTTTAACTGGCCACCTGAGAGCAAGAGTTCACACGTTTATGATTCTTTTTTTTTTTTTGTCTTTTTCCGTGTCCAGCAACGGATTGCAACCCTCAGTGTTGCCCCCGTACCGGACCGGGACCAGCCGGGATCGCAACCCTTGGGGTTGCTCCCGCGCCTCGCCCAGCCAGTGCGCGGGCACCGGCCCGTATGTGGGATCCGAACCCTCGGGCGGGAGTGCCGCCATGCTTCCCAAGCGGCGCACTATCCAGTGCGCCACCGGGCCGGCCCCCACACGTTTATAATTCTTGATACCTGGTTTCCACAGTGGCAGACATTTCTGGTGAGTCTTTAATCCTCTTTCAACTAATTTACAGGAGGTAGAAAAAAAAATGATTACTTCTTCAGTTAATGAAGTCACCTGATAATAAGTATCTTATAATTAAAGCAGAGGGCTGAGGACACTTGAGGCTACTTCAAAAAGTTTGTGGAAACATTCATATTATCTTTTAATTCCCACGTATTTTGTGCTTTCTTCCATCAACAGAGACAATGCCCCCTAAAATGTAGAGTCTCCTCTGGCTGCATTACTTGAAAGCTAATTTGTCCACATCTTTCAGCTTTAACACTTGGTAGGGGGTGGTTTGGGAGTGGCACTAATGGGATAAGTGAGCAGAGAAAGAGAGCAATAAATAGAAAAATTACTAGCAAGGCACCAAAAACCAACAGAATGAGCCAGCTCATTCTGATAATGCTGCTGCTTCTTAATATTATTTGAGTTTGCAATGTATTTTCCCATTAACCATGTTAAAATGGGAAAAATATAACGGAGAAAATATTATTTTAGGGGTAGCTCTTTGACTTTTTTTCTTCAGTTGTATTTATAAGATTTTAATCTTTTGAAAACCCTGCATTTTAGAATCATAAGTAATTGTAGATTTACCAGATCTAAACAATGATTAATTGAATAGTCCTTCAAAAGAAACAAGCTGAAGTGTGAGTGGAGAGCTACCAAATGATTGTGAATGTCCTTCAAAAGAATCACTTTTTTTTTTTTTTCCTTTTTTGTCTTTTTTACTGACCAGTAACGGGATCGCAACCCTCGGTGTTGTGCCCGCTCCACGCTCAGCCAGTGAGCGGGAACCGGTCTCCACATGGGATCTGAACCCTCGGCAGGAGCGCCGCCACGCTCCCAAGCGGCGCACTCTCTAGTGCGCCACCGGGCCGGCCCCAAAAGAATCACTTTTTTAAAACTTCATTTATACTTTCAAACTGTTTGTTTTACTTCATGCCCAGAAGTAGTATTTCACTGCCTGAGAAGTTTAACAGTTTTCTTTTACTTGGGAAAACTTATTCCTGAATTTAAGAAGAGATCAAGATAGTAGCCAATCTGGGGTCTGCCAAACTTGGGGCTGCCTCCACTCTAGGCCAGACCATGCTTTGGTTATTATTAATGAAAGTTAGCCAGAAACTTCAGAGCCAAAGCCTGGGGCATTCACACATTTTAATCCCTATCAAATTCAATGTCCCAATAACATTCAGATATTGCACTACTTCTTTCAGCTCAATGTCTATTTTATTATGCTCACAGAAGCTGTGAGTCAGGAATTCAGACAGAACACAGAGGGTGGCTTGTCTGGGCCTCAGCTGGGAACTCAAAGCCTGGGAGGTGACTAGATCTTGGGGCTGGAAGCATCCAAAGGCTCCTTCATTCACAAGTGGATACTTGGGCCAGATTACTTGCCGACTAGGATTGCCTACCCAAGCACCTTTGGGTGGCCTCTCCATGGGCTTCCTCACAACATGGCAGCCTCAGGCTAGTTGGATTCTTACATAGTTTCAGTAACCTTTTATGACCCAGTCTCAGAAGTCACACAGGTGGCCCACTTCTGCCATACACAAGTGGTCTAAGCAGCCAGAAGATCTCCAGACTTAAGGGAAAGGGAATTACAGTCCCCCTCTTGATGGAGGGGTGCCACAGTCATGCTGGAGAAAAGCATTCTCATGGGCTTCCTTGGAAAATGCGATCTGCCCTAAGATGTTAACGAGGAGCTGTAGATGATTTATTGCTCACATTATATTTTAAAGCACACCTCTATTGCCTGGATTTGTTTCTTCTGGAGTCAATGCTTGTCCATTTGTTTGTCTCAGTTTCTCTCTTTCTCACTGTAGACTTCCCTTGGATGTCTGGTGATCTTTGGTTGTTCAGCCAGATTTGAGAGTGAAGCAGCTTGAAGATTAACTGGGAACCCTGTGGGGCTTTAGGAGGAGTGAGTCTACTGCACTGCTGAGGCAGGAGCCCCTTCTGGGCTCCTCTAAACCTTGCTCAGCAGCCTCCTCAGCCACAATGCCTTCTGAGTGTGGTCCAGACCTTAGTTGTCCCATATAGGAGCTGATAGCCATTAGGAGAAATTTGAATATTCAATTTTATTATTATATCAATGATAGATTCCCCAAGTGTGATGACTGTATCATGGTTATTAGGAGAATATTCTTATACTTAAGAAATATATACATAAGTATCTGGGGTGAAGAGGCATGATGTCTGCAACTTATTCTCAAATGGTTCAGCAAAAAAAGCATATGTGTGTGAGAGGGAGGGAGACAGGGACAATGATGGATGGAGAGAGAAGAGATAAAGCAAATATGGCAAAGGAACTGGTGAAACTAGGTGCTAGACGTGGCTGTTAACTAGTATTCTGGCAACTTTTCTTAAGGTCTGAAAGTTTTCCAAATAAAGGGTTTGGGGCGGGGGGCATTGAAAACAACCTAAATATACAACAATAAGAGAGTGATAAAGTAAATTACAATACTGTATACTTACATGGGGAAATATGCAGTCATTAAAAAGGATGTTTTAAAGAAAAAAGGCAGTCTTCTAAAAAAAAAGTCTTCCTATAACCAGAGCCATTCTATTTTTTAAAAAATAGAAAAAAAACTCATACAAAACATGCTACTACATGCAGATCTTCCTAATGGGGTCTGACACCCATGGTACCCTTTGTAATGATTTTATTCTTCTGATAGGAACAGGGTGTACGAGGTGGTTGTGACAGGGTTCTTAATTAAGGTAGGTGAGGGTTACTGAATCCTTCTCTGAAGGGCCACCTGTGTGTCTGTGCTGAGGGAAAATTAGTAACATCTAGCAGTCCCTTGACCCTTTCTCTTTAGAAATCCTGTTTGTTTGCTCTTTTGAAACATATACCTAAACAGACTAGTGAGAAACCTGCACCTCAGTATACCAGATAAAGTTAAAGCAAGTTGTGAATGGATTTCACTGTGGGCCCAGAAGCTGCACCCTCTGCTTGGGCAACCTCTGTGCCATTGCCCCAATCTCTGAGTTCTATGTCTTGTGGGTCCAGGAGTCTTCAGAAAATGGAAGAGTCCATTAGGACAATACCTGACACACTGTAAATGTTCAATAACTATTTTCTGATTGCAACTGAAAATTAAAACACCTAGTAATTTCGGGTGCAAAGTTACCATAGCAAATAAAATTCAGGGGTTCAAAATAACATTTGCTAGTAATGGCATTTCCTCTTATAGATCAACCTCATTCTATATATTTGATTAAGGGTATTCAAATCCTTAAAGTTAGGAGAAGAAGATCCAAAAGGGAGTCAGGAAGGTGATAATACAGTGGCAGTAACATTCAATAAGAAGGGTCTTCAAAAAGTTCATGGAAAGATTCATATTATCTTTTAATTCTATTTTTCCAAGAACTTCTAAAAATACCCTAGTATGGTGAGCATTAGATTATGCTATTTCCTGATTGTGTAACAGGACAAATGTATACAAAATCTCAGCATTACCAATAGAGACTATGTGTGCTATAAAAATTGCATTGAAGACAATGGTATATTATGTTGAACTGAAAAGAGTATAGGCTTGGTTTTGCCCCTAACTTTTCTTAGGTAAGAGACTTAAACCATCTAAGCTTTAGCTTCTTCATCTAAGAAATGGAAACTTCCTTTGAATGTTGAGGGAATTACAGCTAAATCCGCCTACTATTGTGTCTGGCAGAGAGTGGTACACAAATGTAAGTTTTCTTGGCCTCCTGGAAAGAATAATTTCTGGTTCCCTTACAAAGACATGGTTAAGATATCAACAACTAGCTGATGATTGGGACAGTCTCTTCATTACTCAGGGCTTCTACTTTCTTATGTGTAAAATGGGGGAGGTTAGAGATGATCTCTAAATTCAAGCTCCCACTGAATGAATCTAAGAGGATAAGATTTTGGTTTGGGTCTCTATACTTCACAGTTATTATCCTGCACCAACCTTGCCTACTAATGTAAATTCTGGGACAACTCTAGAGTGCAGTGTTAGGAGTAAACAGCCAAGGGAAGGAGATAGAAATCAAGAAAAAAAAAAGTGCAAACATTTATATTTGTCCTTCTCTTTGGGTTCTCCATCCAGAAAGCCTCTGACATCACTTTGGATAAAGGACAAATGGGTTAACACCTCACACAATAGAAACTACCTCTATTTCAAAAACTTTAAGGGAGAGGTAGGGACAGCAAAAAAGATACCACAAATTCATAGGATTCACAAATTTTGGCTAGCATACATACATGTATGTATTTGTCCCCACTTCTCATTTTGAGCTCCTTAAAGGCAGTGACTATGCCTTGGCAGTTTCCTATTGCTTTTCAGTTTCCATTTCATTCCAAATCCAGAATGTTCAACTAATACTGATGGACTCCAGAACAGAACTACTTAAGTGTTAACCTCCAGCATCTCACAGACTCTATCCCCTAAAGTAGTTCACAGCTCTTGGGCTTGATCGAAAATTTTACCAGATCTGCCACTGTGATTCTGAAATCTGGAAGCACATTCCAATCGCCTAGGTAACTCAAAGTTACCAGCACCTAAACCCTATCCCCAGACACTGGTTTAACTGGTTTACGTGAGGGGTAGGCATCACTAGTTTTAGGAGCTTCCTAGATGATTCTCATGAGGAACCAAGACTGAGAGCCACCAACTAGCATCTTATCACAGACAATGCAATGAGGAAATGCAAATCAAAGGACTCCTCGGGCTCACACAGTGGCTATTAAGCATCCCAAATTTTTCCATTTACCCACATATTTTTTTTCTTTTTCATTTTAGTTTTTATTATAAAAACTTTCAATTATACAGAAAAGCATAACAAACCCCCATATTTCCCTCACCAAGATATAATAATCATTAACATTTTGCTGAAGCAAAATATTACTTTAAAAAAAACTTTTGCCGAATTCTTTTTTATCCTTTTTTTTCTTTTTTTATTGAATCATAATTGATTATACATATTTGTGGATCAAATCAGTATTATTAGTATGTATATATATTGTTACAAATTGTACTTATTCTTTATGCCTCTTGTCCAATCTCTCCCCATCCCCCCTCCCTCCCCCTCCCACCACTGATTACCCTAGATTTCTTCTCTCCTTCTGAAAGAATAATGGTTCCTCTGTTGATTTGTTGCCTAGATGATCTGTCCAATGCTGAAAGGTGTGTTCAGGTCCCCTCTATTATCACAGAGCAGCTGCTTCTTCTGTCACTCTGGAATGGGCTTTGTGGAGAGAGATATCCTTTTCTTTGGTCTGTGCTGGTGACTCTCCTTGTGTCAATGCACTCCAGTGGCTGGTGGACCATCTGCGTGGTGGTTGTGATGTCTAGCCACTTTCGTGTCAGCCATGGTTACTGTGGTGGCTGTGGTGGGCCACCCACATGGAGGTGATGCTTTTGGCACAATCCTTGGTGCTGGTGGTATGCCTGGTTGTGGGTGGGGGGTCTGGTCCCTGGCTCGATGGTCCAGGCAGGTCCCTGAGGCACTGGCAGTGTGCCTGGTTATAGGAGAGGGGTCCGGCCCCTGACTCCAGACCCCGGGCTCCTGGGCAGGTCCCTGAGGTTCTGGCAGTGTGCCTGGATGTGGGTGGGGGTCTGGTCCCTGGCTCCATACCCCGGGCACAGCCCCAAGGTGCTGGCGGTGTGCCTGGATGTGGACAGGGGGTCCAGTCCCTGGCTTGATGCCCTGGGAACCCGGGTGGGTGCCCAAGGCACTGGCACTGTGCCTGGTTTGAGGAGGGGGGTCCAGTCCCTGGCTCCATGCCTCAGGTCCCCTGGCAAGCCCCAAGGCACTGGTGGTGTGCCTGGGCCAGAACTAATTTTTTGTCCTTTGCTTACTTCTAAAATGGGGGAACTTCCTGTGGGAACCAGTACTTGAGCTCTGTGGTTGAGCTAAATTGCTGCTTTGCTGCTGTTTCCCTAGGGAAGACTTTGTGAAGTTCAGGGTTTAATGGCTGATCTTATAGGTACTTCCGGCTCTCCAGAGACCTGGTGCACCTAAACTGTGTAGAGACTCTGATCTGGGCCTGAGTCTTTTCATCAAACCGCACCCCATGCAATTCTGCATTCCCAACCAGTCTCCTCTGAGTGATCCTGTGCTAATTGGGGGGAGGATCAGCTGTCCTTGCTGTGTCCCAGTGTTCTCCCAGTGGGCCCATCTTCCCCACCACCCATGCTCCAAACATTTCCCATGGGATGGGCCCTGTGCTGGTCCCTTGCAATGACTCACTGGCTGCTGAATGGCTCCCCTTTTTCAACTGTTCTGGCTCCTCACTACTACGTGGGTCCATGGGAACCCTATTAGTGGTCTTGCTGTCCCAGAGGCCACTGAGGCCCTCCTCTCCCCTGAAGCCTCCAAGCAACTCCATCTGAAGGGCACAGCTGCGGCTTCTGCAGGCTTCTGCTCCATGTGCTCAGCAGTTACAGCCTTAAAGCACCCGTGGCCTGAAACTCTCCAAGCAGTTTTCTCTTTCTCTCATCCTTGTTTCTCCTGCCTTTGTGAACTCTGTAGGTCTCTCTTCCTCTTCCCCTGAGCTCCGGTGGCCGAGCTTGGCTGATGTTACATTTTTATAGTTGTAAATTGGTTGATTTGTGGGAGAGAGTGACGCTGGGGACTGTCTCTTCCGTCATCTTGACTGGAACTCTACCCACATATTTTTATTCTTTATTTTCATTTTTGAGTTTTGTTTCAGCCTCTTAGGAAACTGACCACAAACATCTTCATAGTCTATAAGAGACTTTCTGGGCCGGCCCGGTGGCGCACTGGATAGTGAGCCGCTTGGGAAGTGTGGCGGCGCTCCCGCCCGAGGGTTCGGATCCCACATACAGACCGGTTCCCGCTCACTGGCTGAGCGAGGCGCGGGAGCGGCGCCAAGGGTTGCGATCCCGTTGCCGGTCCCGGTCCGGTGCGGGGGTGACACTGAGGGTTGTGATCCGTTGCCGGACACGGAAAAAGACAAAAAAAAAAAAAAAGAGACTTTCCAGCATTTCCAGCTCTCTTTTTTCCCTTTCTCTTTTATATGGTCCTAAATGGGGAAGATAAAGACTGAACAAGTCCGTGAAGGAAATGGCCATACTTCAGGACGTGGTAATGCTTGATAAGCAGTAATGATGCACTTGATGGCCTTTTCCTCCAGTTTGTCTTGTTCACATATTGTGCCCAATCCATCACCTATTTCCTCAGCTATAAAGGGGTGGTAAGACAAATAGGTCGGCAGACACCTGGCTCTGCCACCTACTGTATGTGTAATTTTCTTACCTGCTCGGTTCAGTTTCCTAATTTGTAAAATGGTCATGGCTGTTGTGAGGATTAGATGATACCATATTTTATACGAAGTGTTGGTAAGTACTCAGTAAATGCTAACTGAATCTACTGAATCTTTTTCAGTTGCCATATGAAGTCCATTTTAATTTCCTTCTCAAACAGCTTCACTGAAGCCAAGCTCAGGTCAAAGAAGTGGTACAGCATCCATGAAGGGCAGATTTTAGAGAACAGGAGACTCATTGGGAGGCAATTTTAGAGAACAGGAGACTCACTGGGAGGCAAGCAGCTTCCTCCCAAAAGGGTTAATAACAAATAAAGTGTTCATGGGAGCACATTATATGACCACAACAGTAATATACAAGGGGTCTTCAAAAAATTCATGGAAAGATTCATATTATCTTTTAATTCCATTTATACACAACCTTTCATTTTTTATAGCAATGACCACTTTGCTTTCTATTTAACCACAGAATCAGAAGGAGAAAGTAGCCAAACTTATATGAAGTCCACAATCAGGTATTAACAAATATCTGCTACCAAGCTTACGGAAACATTGTACTCTACTAGGACAGATCTAAGAAAAAGCTCAAACAGAAGCCTGAGTATGCTCCAGTCTATGAAAATATAACAAAATTGTTGGGAAAAGATATGCATATTACAAATTTCAAAAGGTCCTACTGTTTTCTGACCAACAGCACAAGGGAAAATATTTAGCTTCATGCTGTGGGAAAATGTTAGAGAGATAATAATTTATTCCCAACAGTGAGACTATTATATGCTGACCTCCATGCCCCAGTGAGAGAGAAAGTAACACTGGCACAACTCAAATGGTTGAGCAGAATCACAGATAGTCTAAGAATGAAAATAATCACAACTGCTTTGGGTAAACCCTTAGGGAAACAACATACCACTGAGTTAGAACCCCAAGTATTCAATTAGAGGATATTGACCTTTGTAAATGTAATAGTTTACTATAATTTTTATGCCGTTCGTTATGGCAGAAGGTATAATTTCAGAGTTAAGATGAGACAATGACCAGGAGCAGGATTCTCCTTGAGGGATATAAAGGACACCGACTGTGGGTCACAATCAAACCCAGCTCTGCCACAAAGGGAAGTATGGAGGTTAAACTAGCCCCCCCATCATAAAAGTGGAAGGGGCTAACTGGACATGCTTAAATGCTAGTTTCAATACAAGCTTACACAACAAAGGTGGAAAGCCTAGGAATATCAGGTAACACACCCACAGTCCCCTTAGCACATTTTTGATAATGTGCTACTTATCAAGAAGAATATGTGGGCAAGAAAAGCAAGAATTTTTTAAAATTTAAGATAATAAATAAGGAACTGCCTTCACCAAATTTCAACATAAATTACAAAGCAAAAGTTAACATGTGATATTTAGTTAAAATGAGAAAAGTTGTCCTGTTGAATAGAATCCATGACTATAAACTACTCTGGTGAGCTTAGTATATGATAAAACAGAAACAGTAACAGAGAAAGATATGAGGTCTCAATAATTATTGTGCAACTGGACAGTAGAACAGAGCCAAAGTGAGTTGGCTACAAAAGTCTCATCAGAAAGGGCAATGAATTCCACAGAGATTTAATAACAATTTACAAATTCTACTGTAGGTGACAAATCTGGCCATGATAAAACACTATAAATGATATAGGCGATATTGAGTATATAAAA
This sequence comes from Galeopterus variegatus, assembly GCF_000696425.1. Taxonomy (NCBI): domain Eukaryota; kingdom Metazoa; phylum Chordata; class Mammalia; order Dermoptera; family Cynocephalidae; genus Galeopterus; species Galeopterus variegatus. The sequence goes on along the minus strand of NW_007728106.1, from coordinate 85,545 downwards.
GCTCAGACTACACTAAATAAAAAGGAAACCAACACACACTGTTAACATAAGTAAATACAAGGGTACTTTAAAAAGTTCATGGACAAATCCGTATTCTCTCTCACTTCTATTTTTCCATGAACTTTTTGGAGGACCTTCATATATGGGCAAAAGCTGAAAGGGCTGTAACAAAAAATGGATGCAGAATTACAGGTGATATTCTTTGCAAATATCTTTAATGTTATACTTTGATAATTACTTTACCAAAGAAGGGAACACAGTGGGGAAATCATACTAACACAGCACAATAGCTTACTGTGCCAAGTATACACAAGAAATTCATGCAAAAGATTAAAACTCCAGATTCCAGTTACTTAATGGTAAAGGGCACTTTACATACAACAAAATGCAGACAATAAACCCAAGCAGGGAAGAAAAACCTTTTAGTTCCTATGTTACCTATTATACAATTAAAATCATAAAACCTCATTTTGGCAGGGCTATGGAGAAACTGGTACACTTCAACTTTCCAACAGTCCTGTAAATTAAAGCTATGATATCCCTCTAAGCCTTTCACATGGTAATTACACTCATGCAGATCCCTATAGGTAAACCACCGGATTGCCTGGAAAAGTCTTAGCTACCCCCGAAGTCATACTCCAGATAGCCAAGGTTTAGTGTTACTAGCATACAGGAGAAACAGAGCTTTACCACCTAAACGCAAATTAAGAGCAATCACTGCTCAGTTCTTTCAACAGGGAACTGAATTATCTTAGACCAAGGGTCAGCAAACTTGCTGTAAAAGACAAGATAGTAAACTTTTTTGGCTCTGTGGGCCATCCAGTCTCTGGCAACTCCTCAACTATGCTGTTGTGGAGGGACAGAAGCCACAGACAATATGTAATGAATGGGTATGGCTGTGTTCCAGTAAAACTTTATTTACAAAACAGGTGTTGTAAAAACCCACAGAGCCTACAATACAAAAAATGAGCCCTAATATAAACTATGGACTTTACGTGATAATGATCGGTCAATGTTGGTTCATCAGTTCTAGTAAATGTCCCACACTGGTGCAGAATGTTGATGGCAGTAGAGGCTGTGTTGGGGGAGGGGGGACTAGTATGTGAGAATTCTACTTCTGCTCAGTTTTGCTGAGAACCTAAAACTGCTCTTAAAATACAGTCTATTAATTTAAAAAAGAAAAAAAAATGGTGGCCAGCCCTTGGGCTGTAGTTCAGCATTCTATTTTAGACCAGGGTATTCCTAAAATGAAAGGAATTGCCCAACTCTGAAATCAGATTACCCAGGAAGTAAAATAACTGAATGCCCATACAATATAAAGGAAAAGGAAAAGCGGAGATATTTGCTGATCCATCCAATAGAAAAACCAAGGTTCCCCAAATCCCGCCAACAGTCTGATCAATTTCCCAAAAGCTTAATAGGAGGAAACCACTTGCCATCAATAGGTCAGTAAGTAAAGCTACAAAACATACTCAAGTGCTGCAAAGACAATGAAGCAAGAGCTGCGACTTCGGTACCTCAGAGCTGCCCCAGAGCGTGATAAACCAGATTATACTGAAATGCAGCCCTATTAGATCCTAAAGATCCAAAAAGCCAATTTTTTCTTTAAATTTAAATACTGATCAAGATGCAGTAAGCCAAGTTAGATATCTTTATTCTAAACTAAATTGTTCTTTTCCCCTTTAATTCTGAAGAGTTGGCTTCTGTCTCCAAACAGGTTGGTCTAATTCTTGGCAACACCTCATAGTAGAAAAACCTTACTGCTTACAGAAAAGGTCTGTCACGTACATATGTAAAAGTACAAAATGAACACACTCGGAAGCAGAACGAGATCATTTTTCTCTTTTCCTAATATAATTTAAAAAAAAAAAAAATCTTTTCATCTTCTCCAGGAACAAAATCACTGTTCTCCCTAGTGGTAATCAGGCTTCAAAGGAGCAAAATGATTTAAAAAACCGACTTTGCGAAGAGCAGTCATTTGGAACCAAAGTCAATTTCTCAGTGGGTACCAGAATCTTAAAATACGTTCTAAAGGAAAACAGAAGGTGGCTGGGCCCTTAACCCTCAAGAATAGTAAGAACTGGGAAACAAGGGCTGCTACAGGCTCCGAGGTTCACAGAGCCAGTGTGATACGGTAGAAATGAAAATGTGAGGTTCTATGGAAGGAAGGTTGTCAGACAACCTGCTTTCTGGTGGTTTTATTTGGGAGATGCTATATTTAAATGTGAGGATGCTATGGAAATTTAAACTTCTATACCAACTGACTAAATTAAAGTGACATGATGCTTAACAGCCTCTACATGGAGTCAGGCATGCCATCAGTAACTGCCCTTTATGGAGCGCCCACTCTGTGCAGAGCAAACTGGGTGGAGGAAGCCATGAGAGATTACAAAGAGGATAAAATAAAATAAAAGGAGGCAGGAGCCTTTAATACAAGTGGGGCTGTGCAAAAGCAACTAGGAAATAAAACAAATGGGAAGTACGTCCACAGGGAGTGGATAAGAGTGGTTAACGAGGGAACCAGAAGTACATAGGGTGAGACTGAAAGATGAAAAGCTAGTCCAGATGAAAATGTGAATCATTTCCTACCAACTCATTCAACATTCAGAAGGTTCTATCTTTAATTTATGTCATAATAGTCCAAGTTCTCTTTTTCTTATATCACTAAGAGAACTTTTAATTCATAGCAACTACTTAAGGGAAAGATAACTCAAACTTGTGCAAATATAACAAGCAGCCACAATAACATTGTCATCCAAAGACATGAAATTGGTTCAAAAATCCAGAGAGGTTTACAGAAAAAAGAAACAAGACATGTAAAAGTTATATTAAGAAATAAAATTACTTAATGTTTATTCTGAACATTAAAATGTGATTTTTCTGGGCCGGGCCCGTGGCGCACTCGGGAGAGTGCGGCGCTGGGAGTGCAGCAGCGCTCCCGCCCCATCTCCCCATCCTTTAGCACATATCTCGTCCTTTTCTATAATAAAATTGATTTTATAATTCTCTAACTCTTTAATAAAGCTTTAACACCCCCCGCCCCCCCCCAATAATATGTCAACTCCTTAAGAGCATCGTATAACTTCGTATAATGTATGCTATACAGGGATGACCAGTGCGCTCACAGCACTCACTGGCTGAGTGCGGTGCAGCCGGTCTCAAAAAAAGGACAAAAAAAAAAAAATGTGATTTTTCCATTGTTCCTAATAAGGAATTAACATTCTGAAAATAATGTCCAATAGAAATATAATGTTACATATATAATTTTAAATTTCCTAGTAGCCACATTACCATAAAAAGAAACAGATGAAATTTTTGATAATATTTAACACAACATATCCAAAATATTATCATTTCAACATGTAATCAATATAAAATGTATTGAGATATTTTGCTGTTTTTTATATTAAGTCTTTGAAATCCAGTGTGTATTTTATATTTACAGCACATCTCAATTCAGAAGCTAAATTTCTATCAGAAGTAATTGACCTGTTATCAGATTTCATAAAATTTACAGTTTACAATGTAGACTGACATATACAACTAAATCAATATCTGTTTTGAGTTTAAATTAAGTCAATTCTGCTTCTCAGTCACACTATCCACATTTCAAGGGCTCAAGAGGCTCATATGGCTGGCAGGCGGTGACCATACCAGACAAAAAGGTCTAAAGAGATAAAGCAATAATTATAAAGATAACCACTGGAACCAAAACTTTAAACCTAATTATTTATTCAAATAAAGATGGTAAAGCAAAGCAAAGAAAATATAAAACACAGTAGAAAAAATTAAGGTATTAAAAACAGAAAGCAAAAGAAAATCACAGGTGCTTTTCATTACAGATGGCAAATTTGCCATATCAGTAAGTACAAATAGGTTAAACTTACCACATAAAAGAAAAAGACTGATTCACAAAGCAAAACCCAGCCTTACACTAGAAATACATTTAAAGCAAAGTAATTCAGAAAGACTGAAAATAAAAGGATGGCAATGCTATACAAGGAAACATAAAAAAGAAAATAGGGAACTAGAGATCTCAATGTCAAATAAAGTTGAATACAGGCCGCAAAGTATTCAATTAGTAAAAGAGCAGCTCTCCGTGATGTTAAAGGGTACATCTCACAATGAGGACATGGCAGTCAATAAGCAAACACAACATTAACAGTCATAAAACAAAAACTATAGGAGATACATGGAGAAATAGAATCATATTATTAAGAAACTAACTTCTGTCATGTTTGATCCATGACAAAGTAAGTGGATAAAAAAAAGTAAAGGTATACAAAACCTAAATAACACAATTAACACAGTAGATCTGATGTATCAAACTCTGTAACCTAAGAAGAGAGCACAACCTTTTTTTTTTTTTTTTGCTGCCAAAGGAACTTTCACAGGAAATGACTGTATATTGGGCTATAAAGTAAACGTCAATAAATTAGAGAATTCAGACAACATTCTCTGATCACAATGCAACAAAACTAAACATAAATAAAATTAAAATACAGACTGCCCCTACACTGGAAATTTTAAAACTCCCTCAAACAACTCTTAGTCCACAGAAGAATAAAAATTTGAAGATGCAGAAGAGCTGGGAGGAAAAGGATCAAATACACACATCAGCTGCTAAAGCAGTGCTCAGAGGGATAACTATAGCTTTATATATTGAAATAAACAACAAAACAGAAAAGAAACTAAGCATCCAATTAAAAAAGAAAAAAGAACAAAATAAGCCTGTGGAGACCAAAGGGAATTAATAAAGTCAAAGCAGGCATTAGTGAACAAAAGAAAACAAAAGTCATAAAACAGATAAATCCAACCAAATAAACCATCAGCTAACCTAATCAAGAAAGGGGGAGACAGGGAGAACAAATACAAAAGAAAGAAAGGGGAAACAGCCACAGGGAAAATTAATACTTTTAAGAGACTACTATCTCAGCTATCCAAATTGACTTAAAAATCTCGATGACTAGGATAATTTTCTAGAAAAATATATCAAAACAGACTCTAGAAGAGATAGAAAATCTATACTGATCAATACCACAGAATAAAGTTGTCAAAGAGCAATAATCTCCCAAACACACTAGGCTTAAAAGGTTTCATATGGGGGTTCTACCAAATCTTTAAAGAACAGGTCACTCAAAAGATAAACTGGTCTTAACATAGAATAAGAAAAAAAATATCTTTCTGAAACAAGCATGACTTTGATAAGAAAATCTAATAGGTCACACATACACATAACATCTACAGACAAATAGTACATGGATATCAATATAATGAACTCAGGAGTTCATCATACTATTCTCTCTACTCTGTATATGTTTAAAATCTTCCATAATAAATAGCTAAAATAAATATCTACTCAAGGAGAAAAAATTGTATCTAGATAACATTTTTTTACCCATCAAAAGTTTGACAACAATGTGGTGAAAGTGTAGGAAAATAGGTACTCCCAGAAACTTCTAGTGAGAGGGTAAACAGACAATCTCTATGAAGGGAAGTTGACAATGTTCATCAAAATTGCTTGCTGATGTAGCAATCCCTTGTTTAGGAATTTGTCCTATATATACACTCAAGACATACATGAAATTACCATGTACACAATAATTCACTGTAGCACTGGTTGTCATTGCAAAGACCGGAAACAATATTCTAGCCATCAATAGAGAATTGCCTAATAAATTATACACCCATATAGCCAAATTTTCAGAAGCCATAAAAAAGAAAAAGGAAGTTCTGCAGGTACAGATATGGAAAGCTCTCTAAGGTACTAAGTTTAAAAAACAAGGTCCAGACAAAGGTATAAACTGCCATTTATGCAAAAAGGGGGAGGCTAGTGGACAGAAGTAGGAAGCAGGCTTTTCTGCCTATGTCTTTTTGCACCTTTAGTATTTGGAACCATGTGACTATAACCTTGAGCCAAGAAGAAAACTCATTTAAAAAAAAAATCCCACCCCTTGGAATGTACTATTGCCATTATAAACTAATAATCCATTTAGAACACTTGTTTTTTGTGCTACACTTGTTAACTGCGTGGCAGGCAATATTTCAACTAAAGTCTGAGTTCAAGAAACTTATTTTAAAGGGCATAGAGAAATACTGCACCCAGATGAAAGGGGCACACTAGATCGGACAGAAGATCATCTAATTAATGGTTCTTAACATTGGTTATGTTTTAGGACAACTTGGGGCTCTACTAAAAAATACCAGTGCCTTGCACCCCACCCCCAGACCATTTTCATCAGAAATCCAGGGTATGAGGCGCTGGCCTGAAAACCACTGATCTAAATGCTTTACAACAGTGGTTCTCAGCAAAGAGAACCCCAGGGGACATTTTGCTCCCCCAGAGGACATTTTGCTCCCCCAGAGGACACTTGGCAATGCCTGGAGACATGTTTGGTTGTCATAACTTGGGGTAGGGTGTATGCAACTGGCATCTAATGGGTAGAAGCCAGGGATGTGGTTAAACCTCCCACAATACACAGGACAGCCCCCACAACTGTCTGGCCTAAAACGTCAAGAGTGCTGAGGTTGCAAACCCCTGCTTTAAAACAAAATCACTGTTTCTGATGTAACAATCAGTTTTAGTCTTCACTCTTAAAACACAGGAAATGCTGTAATCTCCTTATTTACTAATGTGGGGTACATTAGCATAAGAAAGCTATTTCAGTGGCCATAGAAACTATAATTTATTTGTTGACAAGTTTGTAACAAATACTGTAAACAAAATTCTGTGCGCATCCTTTCTCTGATCTCTTGTCTAGTCAAAACTTGAGTCCCATTTGTAAAGTACCCAGGGACAAAGGCATAAGGTTCACAAACTGGCAGCCTGTGGGCCAACATGGTCCATCCATCTGTCTTGTTTGTGCCAAAGGTCTTTTAAAATATACTGAACTGGTGCCAACCAGCTGCCCCTTGTGAAGCCAGCCATATACCAGGAGTTTGCCACAGTCCCTGCCTGGTTGGCTTCATTCACTCATCTGCTGCTCCCCAGCTGGTCCTCTAAGCATTTGAGTTGGCCCTCCCCTGCAGTTCTCCAATCTCCCCTTTACTCCTCTCCCTCCTCCCACCCATTCTAAATTCTCAAAGTTCCACATCACTTGGCACAATACAAAGGTACTTCAAAAAGTTCATGGAAAGATTCATATTATCTTTTAATTCTAGTTTTCCATGAACTTTTTGAAGTACCCTGGTAGAACTTCTATCAAGAGACAGAACTAAGAGAAAAGTAGAAGCAGAGATGTCCTTTATGTGATAACTACCTTCTCTTAATTGTCATGTCATTAAAGGTAGGCTGATTGCCACCTGATTCATCTCTGGGTGTTACAAACTAGGCTTGTAGTTTCTAGCAAATTCCACGAAAATTATATATAGCTCTTCTGTGTGCTTCCGTATAAAAAAAAGACAAATTATTATGCTTCTCTCATTATCCTAGATGAGTGAATCCCTCCACTCCCTCTAAAAACGTCAGAAAACTTATGGGAAATATCTATCAAAAGATTTGGTAACTTTCTTTTAAAAATCTCATTCCTTTCCTTTGAAATCACTTTAGAGATTACTCGATACAATCCATAAGTTTTATTAACGAGGAAAATGAACCCCAAGTGAGGTTTGGTCACTTAGCCAAGGCCACACTCTGAGTTAGTGGCAGAGCCAGAGTTAGAACATTTGTTTCAGATAATGGCCCCATAGGTTTTCCACGATAACATTATCCCCCACTGTGGTTTTACTACTCAAGTAACACCCTTGCCAAGACACCTATTAACATGAGTAGACTCTAGCTGCCACAGAAATAAATTAACCGAAATTTCAGCCACACTATTAGAGCTATCACTTAAACTTTGAGGGTGGAAGGAATTGGGAGCTTCTGGATTCCCTTTGTTCCTTTTGTTGTGAATTAACCGGTCTCAGTTTACCCTAATGAAAGGTTGATCCCTTCAAATCTTCTCTAAACCATAAATTAGAGATGGAAAAACATGTCTGTTTATAGCAACAGCAACATTTTCTAAACTCTTAAGTCAGGAACTGCCTCAAATCTCTAAAATTCTCACGAGGGCCAGAAATGGTAAAGTAAAACCACTGAAAAGCTTTTGGGAGTGAACTTTAAGATACAAAGACCAACATCTCAGTGAACGTTGACATTCATCATCATTCTGCAGCAAATTGGTTTCTGAAATTATTTATTTATTTTGGAGGGCAGCTGGCCAGCAGGGGGATCTAAACCTGTGAGGTTGGTGTTATAAGGCTGGGCTCTAACCAACGGAGCTAACCAGCCAGCCCGGGTTTCCAGAATTTTAATTTGGCCTCAACTTCAACCTACTTCTCTTCCTATTCCAACTTTTTCTTTAAAGTATGCATATTAGGTCTTCCTGGAATGTTCTACCTACTCTACACTTCAGTTTTTTATGCCCAACTGACACCATCTCTTGATATTTACATAAAATTAAATGAACAGACGCCCCATAATTTTCCCTTGACGACTTAGAACATCTCTCATGCTTGAGGTTTATTTTCCTTCAGGATAATAAGTTCCATTCTGATACCTGAGTGCACACTTTTGTTTTACTTTTAGGTGTCTCACAACAAGCTCCCCCGCACTCCGCAATGCCAGTATTCGCCCCCTGGTTGAAACAGCACCACTCTGGGGAAACATGATCCAGTTAACAGAAGATGGTGGAATCTATTCCCATCTCAGGCCTCAGGTAGGTTGGGGGCCCGGGTCTTCTGCCCTCCCACCTCAATCCATGGTAGCTGCCCACCAGCCCACCCGACAGGGAGGAAATGTGGGTGTGACACCCAAGCAGAGGAGCAACGGAAGGTGCTGGCACCGAGGCCGGAGTTGTATTACACTCTGCTCTGACGCTGGGAGCCCACACGTCCGCTCTTTCCCAGCTTCTAAGGCGTTTGCAGTCCAGGCCTCTAACTGCTTTAACATAACATGGTGAATACAACAGTTCGAGACCTGCCACTCCCGCCACACAGCAACACCTTAGAACAGAAAAGGGACAAAATGCCATTGCATAATTTATTCAACCTCAAGATGTTTCTAAACAGCTCTTACCCAACAACAACAACAAAAATCTAAAAATAAAAACGAAAAAGCCACTCACATTTCATTCTGAAGTTTTAAGGGGGGTGAGGTTTGTGTCAAGTAGATTTGAAGCTAACGATGGCAGGTTTGGGGAGTCCCGCCTGGGCTGAGGGTTCTTGGACGCGGTTTCTGTGCCGCCGCGTAAGCCCCGGCTGGGTATGAGAGTGCCGGGCCCTGCCCCTCCGCGCCCCGAAATCTGAGCCCCGAGGAGAGTCCCCGGGCATCCCCTAGCCCCGCCCGCGGTTCCCACGGACTTTGTCCCGAGGCTGCAGAGACCCGAGGCGGCGGGCCGGGATGGCAGCGGCCCTGTGCCCCAGGGCCATGGGGGCCCGTGGCCCCCTTTTCTGTTCTAAGGTGTTGCTGTCCCTTTTCTGTTCTAAGGTGTTGCTGTCCCTTTTCTGTTCTAAGGTGTTGCTGTCCCTTTTCTGTTCTAAGGTGTTGCTGTCCCTTTTCTGTTCTAAGGTGTTGCTGTCCCTTTTCTGTTCTAAGGTGTTGCTGTCCCTTTTCTGTTCTAAGGTGTTGCTGTCCCTTTTCTGTTCTAAGGTGTTGCTGTCCCTTTTCTGTTCTAAGGTGTTGCTGTCCCTTTTCTGTTCTAAGGTGTTGCTGTCCCTTTTCTGTTCTAAGGTGTTGCTGTCCCTTTTCTGTTCTAAGGTGTTGCTGTAGGGCGCGAGGCCGCACCGTCCGCCGCTGATTGGCCGCCGCTGCCCTGGCTTACTTTTGCCGGGTTCCCGCGGTGCCGGAGTCTCCCTCAGTTGCTGCTGGGACTCTGCTGGGCCTGGCAGGTACAGCCGTTCCCGGCCCCGACCCCGGCTGGGTCCTCCACGGCCGAGGTGCTGGGGGACCGGGAGGAGGCCGGGAGGCCACGCCCGGAACCGGATCCTATGCGCTGCTCAAGGCCCTTCTCAACCGAAGGCACCTCTTCCGGGAGGCCTTCCCTGGTTCTGCTGACTGTTGAAGTTCGGGGTGTTCGCTGCCTCTTGACACTTGGATTTTCATGTTCTGTTTACCACTTAGTTGTAGTGGCTGTTCCGTGTCCTCCGCCGCTGCCACCAGAAATGTACACTCACTGGTCCTGTTTCATGCTCGCCCCCCACCCTTGGACAGGATTGTGACGTCACCACCTCTTGCGTGGCTCCCCGCACCCCGCCCTCAGTCCCACGGAAACAGGATTGTTAGGTCACTGGCTCTGTTTCGTGGCCCCCCGCCCCTCGTCACCACCTTGGCCCAACACCTTTGAACGACCTCCCCTATCACCATTGGACGGGGTCAGTTGTAAGGTCACTAACACTTTCTG
>NW_007728106.1:3052-74641 GCF_000696425.1 Galeopterus variegatus | reverse complement strand
CCCCATCCCCAACCATTGGAAAGGATCAAATGTAAGGCCACTGACATTCTTTCATACCCCTCACCAGCACCATAGGACAGCTCCCTGACTCTTTTCATGCGTCACCACAACCATCAGTTTTGAACAAGAATCTATTCTTACACCGTGTTGGGTATTCTTTGTCTGCATAAGAGTGAACTTGAACTCAGGACTCAGTGTATGAAGTTCTTTCCTAATGTGCAGTATGAAATACTGCTTGCTTTAACCATTTTCGCCAAACCTTGGCTTTATTCTGGGGAATGTGTAAACATCAACTAAAGGGAAAGGTAGAACGTTCTTTAAGGAAAGGTAAAAATGTAACTGGAAACCACTCCTTTGGTCTGATTGGACTGATTTTCTTACTGAATAAGATTATTAGTGTGTAATATTTAGCTTTTGTGCATTCATTGGGTGTTTCGTGCAACCAGTTCTTTGCTTAATAAAATAGTTGCATCTCTATTCTCTGGATTTAAAGAAAAATAACACATACATTCAGAAACATCCAGTGGTCTTTCCACACTTCCAGATTTTCAAGAATGTCTTGGTCACCTTGGTCTGGATTTTCAAGTATGTCTTGGTCACCTTGGTGGTAGTATGTAGACTACCGTGTCGTTTCCATTAAAATCAAAGCCTAAAAAGACATACCAACAAACTCTTTAACCAGGAGCTTTACCAGCAGAGCTAAGCAATCCAGTTGGTGTCCATGGGCAGGCAAAAAGACCAGTGGCCTGTGATTCCTCTAGTGAGTTTCTCAGGTGCTACCTGAAGACGGAATATAATTGGTGGCAGTTGTGGTAGTCAGTGAGCAGGAAGAAGTTGGATATTGGTGGAGAGGGGGGTTTTCCCAGCCTAAGCAAAAAAGGGCTGCTGGTCTTTCTGAGCTTGCAAATCACTGTTACACTCCTTCCTTTTCCACTGCACAAAATGCTATCTGAAATCTATTATGTTGATTTGATTATTTGAACATTCATGTGCCTAATTTTATTTATGCTTCTCCAAAAGGTGGCAAAGTCCTAGAAGTTGGGAACAATAGGAAAGGGTCTGGTATAATGGAAACTGTGCTGATCTAGGGCTCAAATGACCCAGTCCTAAGCTTGGTTCTGTCATTAACTAGCTGTGTGTCCTTAGACAAGTCACCCAGCCTTTCTGTGTCCCAGTTATTTTCATGTCAGATGGAGATACCTGATTTCTCTCCCTGGCATTCATGACATTCAAATGAAATAAATCATACCTAATATAAACACAAGGTATTTTACCTCTTTTGTATAGCAGTACATATACTTTTTCCTAATATTTTCACAGTAACTGGCAAAGTCCAGAAGCTAAACCAGTGGATTGATTTCAGTGCTAATTGTAGTTATAAGACAAGGTCTCTTGAGAACTATTTTCAGTCCCCTGTACACACCAAGGTCTTGCACAGGCCCCACTCCCAGTGCCTCTCAGTGTGAAATTCCTGGACCACCAGCAGCAGAATTACCTGGGAATTTGTTAAAAATAGGAAGAATAATTTCTAGTGTTCAATAGCATAGTAGGGTGACTACAGTTAATAATTTATTATGTATTCCAAAGTAGCCAGAAGAGACTATTTGGAATGTTCCCAGCACAAAGAAATGATAAATGTTTGACATGATAGGTATCCTAATTACCCTGATTTGATCATTACACATTGTGTATATATATCAAAATATCACATGTATCCCATAAATATGTACAATTATTATGTATCAATTTTAAACATAAATACAATTTTTTTAAAAAATGCAAACTTTTGGAGCCCACTGCAGTCCTGCTGAATCAGATACTCTGGGGTTGGAGCCTAGCAGTCTGTGTTTTAACAAGCTATAGGGATTTTAAAGATATGGCCACAAATTCTTTGATACTCCCCCCCTTCAAGAGATGGAGCTTAATTCCCCTCCTCTTGAGTGTGGGCTAGACCTAGTACTTGCTTCTAACAGATACAGAATGGCCAGAAATGATGAGATCTCACTTCAGAGATTAGGTTATAAAACAACTGGGATCCTACAAAATCTATGACCAATACTCCTCAAAACTACCACAGTCATTAAAAACAAGGAAAGTCTGAGAAACTGGCATAGCCAAGAGGAGCCTAAGTACATATAACACCTAAATACGATGTGCTATCCTGAATAGGATTCTGGAATAGAAAAAAAGAAAGGATATTAAGTAGAAACTAAGGAATTCTGAGTACATATAACACCTAAATACGATGTGCTATCCTGAATAGGATTCTGGAATAGAAAAAAAGAAAGGATATTAAGTAGAAACTAAGGAATTCTGAATAAAGTATGGACTTTGGGCTAAATTTGTTTAATAATAATGTATCAATATTGGTTCATGAATTGTAACAAATGTACCATACTAATGCTCTCTGCCTGCTTCTCTCTCTCTCCCTGTCTGCTGGAAACTATCTGCCATATTCTGAGGGAACCCTGTGGAGAGGCCCACCGCAGCAAGCTTGGAAGCAGTTCCCTCCCCTGTGGAACCTTGGGATGACATAGCTCTGGCCAACACCTTGACTGACACCTCGTTGTAACCTCATGAGAGACCCTGAGTCTGAACCATTCAGCTAAGCAGCTCCTGGACTCCTGAGCCCCAGAAATTCTGTTTGTTGTAATAAACATTTGTCGTTTCTGGCTGCTAAGTTTTTAGATAATCTGTTGTGCAGCAATAGGTAATATACAAGCCCTCCAGGTGTCCTACCCTATTCCTTCTAGCTAATGCCTCAGATCTCGGTACAATCATCACATAAACATGGAGGGAGGCCTTCCCTGATGGTAAAATCAACTCATTCTCCCAGGGAATGAGCAGGAAAACCTGCTATATGGTTTCCTGATTCTCTTTACTTCCCACTGTAACCCTCCAAACACATTATCATTTGATTAATGCCTATTTTCTGCACTAGACTTAAGCCCTGAGAGGGCTGGGACCAAGTCTGGCACATTCACCGCTTCTCCCCCCGTGTCCAGCCTAAATACTAGTCACTATTTATGTTCACAACAAATATTTATTAAATAAATAAAAACCAACAAAAATAACAGCAAAACCTACCCCAAATCATATTCCTGCTCAACAGCTCTCAATGGGGAACAAAGGCAAGGGTAGTTTACTGAGTAATTCAAGCAATAATGGACACTTTATTAAATCATAATATGATTCAGCCAATATCCAAAGTTTAAAGTAGAGTGGAACATATGAGAAAAAAATAACCCCTGATTATTTCATAATCGATCACTAGTGGATCTTGTTACAAAATACCTCCGTCATCACTTGACTGGGCCGTGACATCCTGCTTTCCCTGTCTTTTCCTCTTCCTCCTCTGTTCTCTCAACTAACATTTTTTGAACACCTGTTGTGTGCTCTGTGAAAGTATCTATGTTGTCTCTTCACAGTAAATACGATGGTTGAATATTATCCTTATTTTACAGGTGAATGAACTAAGACACAGAAACATTAAAACAATTTAAGTTTATACAGTTTGTAAATGACAGTCTGGATTTGAATCGAGATCTCCTGACTCTCAAATCTGTTTTTTTCATAATACCAACCTGCTTATTTTTAATAGACTTTAAAAAAAAAAAGCAGTTTTAGGTTCACAGCAAAATTGAGTGGAAAGTACAGGGAGTTCCCAAAAATTCCCCGAGACACACATACCCTCCCCCACTATCAACATCGCCCACCAGAGGGGTACATTTGTTACAATCAACGAAGCAACATTGACGAATCATTATCACCCAATTCCATAGTTTATGTTAGGGTTCACTCTTGGTATTGTACATTTTATGGGTTTTTGACAAATGCATAATGACATGTATCCACCATTATAGTATCATACAGAGAGTTCCACTGCCCTAAATATCCTCTGTGCTACCATATTCATTGCTCCCCACCCCGCCCCCCAACCTCTGGCAATCACTGATCTTTTTACTGTCTCCATGGTTTTGCCTTTTCCAGAATGTCATATAGCTGGAATCATACAGTATATAGCTTTTTCAGACTGGCTTCTTCCACTTAACATGCATTTAAGTTTCCCCATGTCTTTTCATGGCTTGATAGCTCATTTCTTTTTAGGGGTGAATGATATTTCATTGTCTGGATGTACCACAGTTTATTTATTCATTCATCTACTGAAGGACATCTTGGTTGCTTCCCAGATTCTCCAGCCTGTTTGATTTTAAGAGTAGGAAGTTAGATTGTGAGGATGAGTGAACTAGTGGATGAGGGTTACTTAATAAAGTTTTACTAAATGTACATCTATAATCAAATGTGTGTATGCTCTAAAGAAGTAGCTCTTTTCTTCCAAATGTCTAGATTCTGGATTTTTCTGACAACCTATTTTGGGTAGTCCAAACCCTCTTGAAGTCTGTTTATCCTGGTTTCAAAGTGAGAAGGATTTTCTGCCTTAGTAGTCTTTCTCTTCCCCAAAAGGGGTCAGAAAATATTTCAAGTACAGGAATGGTGTGACAGGATAATTTATTGGAAATTAAATCTGTGTTTTGTCTTGCTGCTGTTGGAGGTACAAAAAAAAGACGGAGTTGATGTTGCCTGAACTAAAAGACAGCAGAGTCTTTGGCTCTGGGATTTGGGCTTCCGTGCCTTGCAGATCTCATTGGCTGTTTTGTACAGCACGGGTGTTTTAGTTTCTTGGGCTGAAAACAGAAGTTGGAAGATATATAGGAGACATTTTGGTAATCTCTATAGAATTCCTTCTCTTTTCAGCTGGTAACTACCTCCACTTTTGTTCACTTCCCCATGCAGCACATTTGTGCTTTGGGGGTAAAATAGCCCACTTTGGTTGTAGTAATGAGATATATGGGTCAATCTAAAAATTAATGAGCCTAATTCTGATTACTGGCCAATGGATCTTGGTTCAGGGATAGACACATGAGCCAAGTTAGGAAAGGAGGAGACATTTCCTGGGGATTTCTGTGAAAAACTTGCTTGCTAATCTGAGGGAGTTTCTGGAAGCACCTCTCTCATTCCCTCTCTATTCTCCTTCTTTCTTTCTACCTCCTCCCCATCTCTGAGTGCACAAAAGGAAGCATGTAGTCAACAACCACCTTGTGACCAGGGTGAAGCTGACTTTGCAGAAAGCTGAGTAGAAATAGGAATGAACTGAGTACTTGATGACATTGTCAAGTGACTAAATCAAACCAACCTTGAAGCCTTCTCTCAACTTCCAGTTACACAGGTTAGCACATCTCCTTTATAGTTTAGGCCAGCTCAAGTAGATTTATGTTACTTGGATTCAAAACTATCCTAACTTCTACACAAAGCATTCTCCAGATACCTTATACATACACATGGAAACAAGCCCCTTAAAAATGGCTGTTGTTGGGTGCCTTGCCAGCTCTGCACATGGGAAACCCACATTTAATTTGATTTTTAAAAATAATGAAAGGTAATGCTTCTTGTGTCCAAGTGTTATGGAACAAATTCATATCCTATAATATCCAGAAGAAGACAAACAATAATGGAGAATGGTTAAATAAATCATGGCACATACACTCAATGGACCACTGTACTGTCATTAAAGATTCATTGTGTAGCATGGAGAAGGGGACTGGACCCCCCTCCCACCACCAGGCATGCAGTGACAGCGCCTCGGGGCCCTCCTGGGGACCTCAGGTATGGAGCCCGGAACCAGACACTCCCCACAACCCGGCATACCGCCAGCACAAAGGAGCATGCCAAAAACATCACCTCCATGTGGGTGGCCCACCACAGCCACCACAATAACCATGGCTGCTGTGAAAGTGGCTAGATGCCACAACCACCACGCAGATGGTCCACCAGCCACTGGAGTGCATCGGCACAAGGAGAGTCACCAGCAGAGATAAAGAAAAGAACAGGATGTCTCTCTCCACTAAGCCCATTTCAGAGTGACAGAAGAAGCATCTGCTCTATGATATTACTGGGGGACCTGATCACACCTCTTACCATTGGACAGATCATCGAGGCAACAAATCAACAGAGTAACCATTATTCTTTCAGAAGGAGAGAAGAAATCTAGGGTAATTAGAGGAGGGAGGGGAGAGGAAGAGGGGGATGGGGAGAGATTGGACAAGGGGCATAAAGAATAATTATGATTTGTAACAATATATATGCTAGTAATTTTAATTTGATCAACATATCTCAATGTTGAACCCCAAAAATATGTATAAATAATTTTTGATTCAATAAATTTTTTTTAAAAAAAGATTCATTGTGTGAAGTCTACGTGAAAACAAAGAAGATGCAAACATTATAATAAGAGGGGAAGAGCAAGATACCAAATTATGTGTTAAATTTGATCTCACCTATGAAAAGATTACATAAACTTTTTCATAGAAAAAGGTATGGAAGGAAATAGAACAAAATGCTAACAACACAGCCACCACTAAAAGAGTGCTTTGAGTAATATCATGGTTAGATTTGACACTGAAGAAGTACTTACAGTCCCTGAATGGGAATGTGTTCTAAAAATATGGACCAAGGATAGGTAATATGAATGGCCTTATTTAGTTCTCCTTCACCCCAAAAGATGAAGGTTAATTATACAAAGATAGAATCCACTACTTTTCTGGTTTTTTATTCAAAACTTGATCTTATCATTTTCTACTAATATTTACTTAGTCCCCATAATTAACTGAGCATGAACCATTATTTGCAGTGGACTCTGACATCTAAGGTGCCATTCATTATCTAGAAAACTTGGCATTTCTTACATCAGCAAGTCTAGTAAAGCCTTCAGCTATGCAAGCTGTTTGCCAAGGTGCAGCTCCCACCCCCACCCCCAGCCATCATGATCGCCAACAGCAAACTCGCCCCAGGTCAGTTTCCAAGTTGCTACTATTTCCATCAGGGAGGGTTGTGTAGCTACCAGGAGGACCTCTTCCCCAGGCCACTGGAGTATTATTGTCAGCCCCAACCCTTTTCCCCTTGCCCATCCTTCCACTTAACCTAATTTCCCGGAGGTTTGAAAGCTTTGAGGAAAAAGAAACAGCCATTCCTCATAATAAGGAATTTGGGGATTCCTGCTCTAGAATAATCTGTCCCTTGTATCATCTGATGCATGAAACAACTATAAATTACTGAAATTAAAGGAATAGGACTGGGGCCAAGCACCTCCCACAGTTTGAAATGTGCCATACAGTAGAATAGAAAAGGCCAGATAAGTGTACAGAGATTCAATCTTGTTAGAAATACTAGAACTGTACTGCCCAATACAGTTCCACTAGTATGAAAAAGAATAAGAACTATCGTGTTACTAATTTTTATATTGATTACATGTTGAAATGATAACCTTTTGGATATTTGATGCAATATATTATTAAAATTGATTTCATAGAAAATGTAAAATTATATTTGTGGCTCTCATTTGGGGCTTACATTATATTTCCATTGGACAGTGCTGTGCTGTGTTACAGAGTGTCCTTTATAGCTCTGTTTATATGGGATGGTAACTAGCATTTGCTGCTGGGCTTCTTTGTGTCAGGGCTGTGTTAGGTGCAGTTACCTCTTTTAATCCTCATATCAATCCTGCAAGGCACACATGAGTATACCCATTTACAGATGAGAAAACTGAGGCTCAAAAAAGTTAAATAACCTGCCCGAGGTCTGCCACTGACATATGGTAGCGCCAGTAAAATCAACATTGGATCATTGTTCAGGGTGTTATTCAGTTGCCAAGGCTTTTCTCTCTGCCATAATTTGAAGACCTATGCAAGCAGAGGAAGTGATGCCAAAAAGAAAAAAAAAAAAAATGGGAGGAGACATATTCTCTAAAATTGAAATTGCTTTGCACAGACAAGCCTCATTGAACAAATAAAACTACAACTCCCTATCCTTGATTCCAAGTTAACAAACTCTACTAGTGATGAGTTCTGTAGCACTGTTTCCCTTTTTATCTAACCATACTTAGAGTTTTTGAGAGGGTGCTGTTGAAGATCTAGACTTTCCCCATTCAAGAAAGAAATATTCCTGCAAGTATTTATCTATAGCTTTAGATGTAGCAGGAAGAAAACTTTGCCAGCTAGTCCTATAATTTCCTTTTTCATGAAGAGCATCTTGATGGGTTTAGATATATGAGTTTGGGTTTGGAGCTGTGGAGAGAAGAATTTGAAGCTCCCCCAGAGGAATCCTGAAAGGGAGAGGAGAGAAGCAGAGTCTGGAGGAAAAATAGGGTGGGGGTGGTGGGGGAGGTGGGGGAGGTGGGCCTTAAGAAGGGCTCAGCAGCAGCTGTGGGAAACAAAGAGCCAGATAGCAGAGGAGCCTAAAAGAACACAGTACAAGCGGAAATCGTGAGGAGGGCTGAGGATTGTGATGGGCTATGGGATTTGACGGTAGGGTGGGGAAGGACAAAGGAGCCTGATCCTTTCACTCAGTGCCTAGGGGCATGAGGTGCCCCAACCTAAGACAGGCACAGTTCCCGGACAATGAGGAACCCCTAGCTCACATTTGGATGACATATAATACTGAATTATTGGTGGAAGCACCTAGAAGTGCTTAAAACCGGCCCTTCCATTCATATTTCTAGAGTTCCATGTGTCAGGTTGAAAGTGTGTAGGCGTTAGGATCTTAGATATGAGGTTAGTTTGGTTTTTCCCCAAAGCAGACCAACTGCAAGTCACTTATTGGAGAGATAACGATGCCAGAAATACCTCCAGGGGTGTAGGGGAGCCAGCCAATCGAGGGCTTGTAATCATGCAAGCTCCCACAGGTAGCTGGAGCTTCATCCGGCCGGGGAATCTGTGGAGACAGCATAGATGCACATCTCAGACTTATCGTACCAGAGAGGCAAGGCAGCTGGGATATTTGTACACCAACTCTTGTCGGTCAGTGGCTGAAGGAGGCTCCTGGGGAGGGGAGGCACCTTCCTAGCACCTCTGGTCTGCTGTGTACATTGCTTTGAATTTTATCATTATTTGGCTTTTATGAAAAGTTATGTTATCACACACATATGTATGCCTATATGATTTCATTTCAGTTGTCTGGAGCTTTATAAAAAGAATACTGTGCTGTAGGAAGACTTCTGGAGCTAGCTTTTGCACTTAGTATTATATTACAAATATTCTGTTTTTGTTACATTATAGCCATAGGGGCATTTAGGTTGTTTCTAGTTTTTCTGTTTTCCCTTTCTTTTTTTCTTTTCCAGCAGTGACTTTAAGTGCAATCTTAAGCCTCCATAGTAAAGGAGTTGGGTCAATAATTTTCATTGGGTGTGCCTTTGGGTACTCCTTGTGCCACTAGGCAGGCCATTACCTGTCCCCACTGAGGTGTAGGATCAGCTCTAGCTACTGGTAATCCCTGATCTGTCATCCCACAAGATTAAGCAGTTCTGCTATTTATTGACTGTGTGGTCTTAGGCAAGTCATCTAACCTCTCTGAGCTTTGGTTTTCTCATCTGGAGAATGGGAGTAATAAAGCCTCCTCTAAAGGTGTGTTGTGAAGGCTGGAGACTTAGGCCCTTCTGGCCTCAGTCAGCTTTTAATTATGGGGACCATGGCTGTTGTTTCAATACATTCCAGCCTGGCCTTGAAGTTCCAGGCCTAGATCTGCCACTAGATGGGGATTGGGAAAATTAGCTCATCTTTCCATACCCCATTCCTCATATGTCAAGGGAGAGGGCTGGACTTCAGCTGATCTCTAAAAAGGAGATCAGGAGTCTGAGAGAAGGGTTCTGACTACAACACTAAATTATTTATCGATGCTAGTAGAGTCACCCGTGACTACTGTTCCTCAATCACTAACTTATTCAGTAGATCCTGAGGGAAGAGTTAGGATAAGCACTTTCCCAGGAAACAAGAGGAAATCATATCAAATCTGAAGGGCAAAAGAAATAGTGAAGAGAAGGGGAAAATATGTACCCCAAAATTTACAAATAAAAGCTATGTTTGTGTTCAAAACATTATTCAAAACGGAATTCAGAACTCTGATATTACTCTCCAATTACTCCAATTATTTTTTCACCACCTTCCAAAGCAAGTTTATTGCATGAGTCAGAGCTGTATTCTGTTTCTCCTTGTGTAATTCCTTTTATAACCTTTTTCTTCTTTTATTCCTTTCCTTCAAAATGCTCTCATTCTTTCACTGCATTTTTTTTTTCTTCTTCTTCTCAGCATTCCTGTTGTCACTCTGGTTTTGATGAGAAAGTCACTTGGTCTTGGGTAAGTTTTATTTGGCAGCATAACCTGAGGATCACCTGTTCTATTCTCATGCTAACTTGCCTCATTGGGTGGAGAAGGTTTGACTCCTATGTATACACCTCATAGTCACGGTCAAGGAACTCCATCTGAGTCGAGTAAGCTGAATTTCAGTAGTCAATAAGAAAGTTAGGGGAACATTTTCTCTCCCCCTTATTAAACCTTCAACCCGGGGCAACCCTTGTCTTTTCCAGTAGCCTTTCTGGATTCTCATAGGTAAGGGACTTACATGTAACCTCCCCTTAGACTTCTCCATGAACTCACCTTCCTAATATCCTATTGTCCTTTGTCTGCTCACAGGACTGGCCATGTTCCTGATGAAGAACCACTGAACCAATCAGGTGAGAAGCAGTTACAATGAAACTTTGACTAACTCAAACTCCGTAGAGACAAAAAAGTCTATCCAACAACGTGAAGAGAATGAAAGGAAGAAAGCAAAGGAGAGAGAGAGTTCATGGTTCAAGTCACAGAACAATCAAAAGCCGTAGGCTGGCAACAATGCATTTTAAGGAATTAGAATAAATCCAGTATTACTGGAGCAGACAAATAAGAACTAGGGTTGTGCAGGAGGAGATGTAGGAGTGCACAGGGGCTAGACCAGGCAGCCACCGAAGGAGAGTGGCACGATCATATTTACGTTTTTAAAGGTCACTGAGGCTGCAGTGGATGAAAGATGGCATCTTCTCGCTGTGTACCCACCTGGTAGAAGGGGCAAGCTAGCTTTCTGGGACCTCTTTTATAAGGGCACTAATCCCAATCATGATGACCAATCACTTCCTGAGGTCCCTCCTCCTAATACCATCACATTGGGGGGTGGGATTTCAACCTATGATTGGGGGGGGGACACATTCAGACCACAGCACCACACCTCCTACACCTCCTTGCACACTCATCCCCTTTGGCCAAAATCACTCCATCACTTGCTCTTCTTGGCTCTCTAGTCCACCAGGTGGGTACACAGTGAGAAGGTGCCATCCCCATCCACTGCAGCCTAAGTGACCTTCAAAAACATAAATATGATCGTGCCACTCTCCTTCAGTGGCTGCCTGGTCTAGCCCCTGTGCACTCCTCCATCTCCTCTTGCACAGCCCTAGCTATTATTTTGTCTGCTCCAGTAATACTGGATTTATTTCAGTTCCCGAAAATGCAATGTTTGCCAGCGTATGGCTTTTGCCTAAGCTCTTCCTTCTGTCTGAAATGCTCTTTCCGTTTCTGCTAACCTGAAATAGCTAATCCTACTCATCTTCAGAGCCGGCCTTAAATATCTGTCCTCAGAAAAACTTTTTCTGACCATCCACATGGACTAGGTCTCTTTTTAATCACTCTTATAGCACCACACAGCACTTCTCCATAGCACATTGGACACAAAATTAATTAATAGCAATTTTTGGTTTAATGCCAGTCTTCCTCTCATGGATATTAGTTCCCTAAGGGCACAGCCCATGCCTGTTTGTCTACCACTGAGGTCTCAGTTCCTAGCATAGTGTCCATCTGATAGCAGAAAAATCCGTATAGTGACTGGCTTTCTGAACATTCCCACCAGCCTTTACCCCCAACACTCTCACCAAGCCATGCTGAATTGAAAACAGCCCGTGGAGTCCTCCTGTATTAGTTTTTTATTGCTGCTGTAACAAATTACCATAAACTTAGTGGCTTAAAGCAACACAGATTTATTCTCTTACAGTTCTGGAGGTCAGAAATCCTATATTCAAGGAGTAGGCAGGGACAAATTCCTTCTGGAAGCTCTAGGGAAAAATCCATTTCTTTGCTTTTTCCAGCTTCTGGAGGCTGACTGCATTCCTTGGCTCATGGTCCTGCATCGCTCCAACCTCTGTTTCCATTGCTGTATCTCCTTCTCTGACTCTCCTTCCCTCATTCTTACCCTCCTGCCTCCCTCTTATAAGAACCTTTGTGATTACATTGAGCCAATCCAGATAATCTGGATTATCTCCCCATCTCAAGATCCTTAACTTAATCATGTCTGCAAAGTCCCTTCTGTCATGTTAAAGTAACACATTCACAGGTCCAGGAATTGGGAGGTGGACATCTTTGAGGGTGTGCATGGTCTAAATGTGTTCCCCAAAATTCATGTGTTGGAAACTTAATACCGAATGCAACAGTATTAGTAGGTGGGGACTTTGGGGAGGTGTTTGAGTGACTGGATTAATACTATTATTAAAGGGATTACAGGAGTGGGTTCTCTGTCTTCTGTCATGTGAGAACACAGCAAGAAGGCCCTCACCAGACACCAGATGTCGGTGCCTTGATCTCAGACCTCACAGCCTCCAGAACTGTGAAAAATAAATTTCTGTTCTTTATAAATTACCCAGTGTCAAGTATTTTGTTATAGCAGCAAGAAACAGACCGAGACGGGGGCAAGGAGGGACATTTTTCAGCCTACCACATCTCCCATGCCCCAGAGGGTAAATTTTTTGCAACATTTTCTGGAACAAATTCTGGACTTAGCTACAAGATAACACACACCATACACACTTCCTATACTTCCTGGTAGTGACCACAAAATAATTCTTTCCTAGATTTTCTTGTAAATTACTTTCGATTAGTCTTTCCTCAAGTGTGTACATGTACCCCATAGTGTCCACATGCATGTAATCCCCAGGTATGCTTGGAATATCCCTCCATATTCTTGTCCTCTTGGTGAGGAAGGCAGAGCCACAGGAAAGGAATGAGGCCCATTCAAGCAGCTGAAGTGACCTTCCTGTCCAAGTCTCCTGTCCAAACTTGCTTTCTTGAGGAACTGGCTGAGGGGATGGTCACAAGGTGTCTCAGGTGGAAGAGGTTTAGCAAGAAGCTGTGGTTTAAACGTTTTTAGATACACTTATAATTTGTAGGACAATGTTCAGAAAGTACACAACTACTTCTTTGGTAAAAAAGGTTTCACGATACAAATAATTTACATTTTAAACACTTGATTTAGTTGGCATGAATACTCTTAAGAGGTACCCCGATCAGCCTGTGCTACTTATGGACTGTTGTGCACATCCACCTCAGAGTTGAGATGGCTAAAAACTCTCAGCCCTGGGAATGGTCTCATCCTTCGTTACAGCTGCCATTACATGTTTTTCTGACAGTTGTGGAAATCAAACAGAAGATGTCATTTCTGGCAGCACCGAATGTACTGAGGATGAATCTCTTGTTCCCAACAGGCACGATCTAGATATTTGTGGAAACAAAGACAGACGTGTTTTTCTCTCATGGAATCTACTCTCCTTGTGTAACCAACTCTCAATTCTTTAACCCTTACTCCCATCTAGAGGTTACTGTTTTATTCATTTTTTCCCCAGGTGCTGATTATTTTAACCGTGAAAGATTTCCAAGGGGACAAGAAGGAATTGAAAACATTTTTCTACACTCTTCTTACCTGTATTTATTAAACTAAAAACATTACCTCCATGGAAATTTCTAGGTAGGTTGTTCTGAGTCCTCTAACCCTGAGAGATGGACACACCTATAGTGTTATCTAGTCATGATGTTTCAGAGCTTGGAGGGAATTTAGAGATCAGCTGGTCCACCCCCTCATTTTGTAGATGAAAAAGTGGAAGTCTAGACAGCTGAGTAAATCATCCAAGGACATACAGGTCAGGACTGTTGACAGTTTCATAAGGCCATGAAAAGTATCAACCATGAGCTTACATATCCAGTGATAACAGTCATAGATACAGCTTCCATATAATAAATTTAGTCTTCACTCTTTTAAGGTTTTGTGATAATTCAACCTAAGCTAGGCCAGAGTTTACTTGAAACCCTCTATGAAAGAAAAGCATACTAAACAATTAATGGTGTAAAAAGATCGTAGAATATATAGTTTACCTATTTCTAGGAGCAAACTGTTGAAAGGACATTTGCCTTTAACTATATGCAAATATATTTCTGATTTTAAAATAAACCACAGGCCTTGCAAAACCTCAGTTTAGAATCGTTTTGTTAATTATTTAATCCTAATCATATACTTGCGACTAAAAAAATTTTTAAACACTGAGCTTCAGATTTTTCATTGATCTGGTCTGAGAATGCCTTCTACAGACTCAGAATTAGAATTAACTGTAGGGCTTCAAAAGGGAATCAGAAATTGTGTGCCGAGGTTGACTCTGCCAGAGCAACTGCCCTCATCCACCTTGAGTGAATCTGGGACACTTTTGCTTTGATGAATGGGAAGGGTGGAGTGTTTAGGAATTTGTTTTTTCCCACCAGTACTAATGGTGTACTTTTAATCGCAACCCCTACTTTACACATCAAGGATTTCTTCAGATGAAAACTGACAGCAAGGCAAAAGTCACTCCAAGGCTTTTCAGAAGTCCTTTGTCCCTCCTGCCTGCAGCCCACGCACCATTATCCTAGGCAGTTTCTTTTACCCAGCTCTCTGGGAAACAGAATTTGAAAGGATTTGGTTTAAACTCTGAGCCCCTAGCAAGACATTCAAAAGAAGTCCCCTAACTTTTTGTCAATTGCAAAATAAAACTAATTCCTAGTGGAAAGCTCTTTCCCTCGTTTGGGGCAGGGACTGTTATCCAATATGATGTACTTTTCAGAGAATCTTGCTTTGAGGTAGTTCCTTGTATCAAAAAGACATTTTTTATATTGCCTATAATTTTATCTCTCTCTTCCTTCCCTTGAATCGAGGGTTGCCAGGTAGAATACAGGACATCCAATGAAATTTAAATTTCAGGTGAACAATGCATATTTTTTAGTACAAGTATGTCCCATACAGTATTTGGAACATACTTATAGTAAAAAAATTATTTGTTGATTATCTGAAATTCAAACTTCACTGGGCATCCTGGATTGATTGTGGGTTTTTTTGTTTTTGGTTTTGGGTTTTTTTTGCTAGATCTGGCAACCTTACATGATTCTCTTCCAACATTGTTTTGTTCTTTTTCCTAAAATTTTATTTTAATGGACCCTCTTCTTGATTTTATTTTCCTCTTTTTTTTTTTTCCTTTTTGTCTTTTTTCGTGTCCAGCAACGGATCGCAACCCTCAGTGTCGCGCCCGTACCAGACCGGGACCGGCAACGGGATCGCAACCCTTGGTGTTGCCCCTGCACCTCGCTCAGCCAGTGAGCGGGTACCGGTCTGTATGTGGGATCCGAACCCTCAGCGGGAGCGCCACCGCACTCCCAAGCGGTGCACTGTAGCAGTGCGCCACTGGGCCGGCCCCTTATTGTCCTCTTTAAGGACAGATTTTTTTTTCTCCTTCTGCCTTTATTTAGGGGCATTAATTTTTAGTGATTTTGGATTGATGGGCAGCACCAGACTTCTGTATCAAGGAGGGTCTGTCTGAAACTACATCTTCTGAAGTTCTACCCTCAGCAATGTACTCCTTTGATTTAAGCATTGCCTTTTCTAACTGATGCTTCTAAAACACCCCTGGGAAACATTAACATAATACGTTACTGATACCTTAGTAGAAACAGTAGTAATGACTTTAAAATTCTATCTCTTTCTGCTTTAAGTAAACTCTTTTGGAAATATGCATACAGAAATGTGTCCAATTAAAAAATGCACAGCTGGGGGCCAGCCCGGTGGCGCACTCGGTAGAGTGCGGCGCTTGGGAGCGCGGCGGCTCCCACTGAGGGTTCGGATCCCATATAGAGACCGGTCCGCTCACTGGTTGAGCGTGTGCGGGCACGACACCGAGGGTTGCGATCCCGTTGCTGGTCGCAGTACGGGCGTGACACCGAGGGTTGCGATCCTGTTACTGGTCACGAAAAAAGACAAAAAGGAAAAAAAATTAAAAAATAAATGCACAGCTGGATAAATTTTCCCAAAGTGGACATCCCACATAGCCAGCACCCAGATCAAGAGATACAACATGAGTAAAGAAATCCTGTCACATTCTCCAACATGGTTAAAACTTGAGGACCTTATGCTAAGTGAAATAGGCCAGACACAAAAGGACAAATACTATATGATTCCCTTATATGAGGAAACTAGAGTGGTCAAATTCATAGAAACAAAGTAGAATGGTGTTTGCCAGGGGTTGAGGGAGGGGGCCAAAGGGAGTTGGTGTCTAATGGGTATCAAGTTTCAGCTTTTTAAGATGAAAAATGCTCTGGAGATCTATTTCACAACAATATGAATATATTTAGCACTACTGAACAATCCACTTAAAAATGGTTAGTATAGTAAATTTTATGTTGTGTGTGTGTGTGTGTGTGTGTGTGTTTGAATCACAATTTTTATAAAAGAAATGCAACATTACCAGGTCTCCAGAAGCCCTCATGCCCCTTCCCAGTCACTCTCCTTTGTCCAAGATAACTACTGTCCTGATCTTTAAAAATAGCCCATCTGTTTTAAAAAGATTCTAGAGTTACTAAGGGAGAAAAAGGTCTATCAGAATCCCTTTCCTTCTGAGAAGAAGACACCTTGAAATCACAAAAAAATTTGGTAGTGCCTACCATGGTGCCTGGCATACAGAAGTAGCTCAAACATGCTTGCTAATTCCCTGTAGACTGGGGGCCTTAGACTTGCAGTAGTAGGGAGTGCTCAGGGGAGAAAAGGGAACTGGAGAAAGAAGGTGGAAGTGCTGGGAACAGACACCACTACTTTGCAGTCTTGCCAAAGTTCAGCCCTGCATATTTATTACAGTTTTATACACTGATGATGCACTTTTTCTTCTTTCACTGTGTTGACAACATGATCTGTAGGTTCATATTTGAATCCAGCTCAAAATATATATTTATTTTTTGTTACTGCATGCATGACACTAACTGCTTATTTTCTTACCAAGGTGTTTATTGCCAATGTATATGGCATAAGACTAAAAAGATGTGCTCGTTAATGCTTGCTTACAAATTCCTCAGGAGAAAATTATAAACTCAAGGAAATTTAGATTCACTTTATTTTAAAACTGCCTTAAAGATTTGGTCTACTGGACTTTTTGATTATGTACTTTTCCAACAGGGCACTAAGTGTTCTGAAAAACAAACGATAAAGCTATAAGCACTGTGATCAAGGAAATGGATAAAATTGTTATTTTAGATGACAAGTGGTAGTGACTAGGGCAGAGCTGAACAATCTTTTTACAGTCTTGAAACCAACGGAATATGATACACCACTCTCATGTCAGCTGGTAGGCAGATATGCCGGGTACCTTAGAAACAGAAAAGGTATTGTCATATTATGTTAAGCATTAGTTAGTTAGATCAGTGGTCTCAGACCCAATGATCCCTTTTATAACACATATTTAGTAGCCCCCTATACTAAGCTGAAATGAAACTCATAGGCGGTATCACATACCCCCACACATAATTGTAAAAAACAGACATAATGCCCTAGCAGAAAACAGAAATAAAAGGAAAGTAATGTATTATAAAATAACATGCATTTCAAAGTGTAACGCCTCATGCATGGCCACACTAGCAAATACAAGTCATGTGCTTATACTAATCATAGCATCACTGTGAGTGACAGCTCACGATGCAGACTGACATGTGTGCTTTAGTGGCAACTGAAATCACAGAAGCACTATTTCCCGTGTTGCTGTGACTTCTCAACATGGTGAAGAACTCTTAGAAAGTTCTAAGCAAAACTAAATGCAAACATCCTTCAATTTGTACAGGACTTATGGTGCTGGAAAATTAGGTGCTTATTTTCACCTACATGAAGGTTCAGCAGGACATTTGAAGGTCATTCAGAACATGACAATTTCCAACTCTAGAATCATTGGGCCCCTCCCATTAAATGTCAATAGTGCCTCCTAATCATTGTGATGACCAAAAAAGTCACTATCAATTTCTAAAATGCCCTCCACCCCAGACAATGACACCTCCCACTTAGAATCTCTGATTTACAGTAAAAAACAAACAAAAAAAGTGTATTTGAAGATCATTTTTAAAAATCTTAAAACATTATAGATAAAAGGATGCATATTCTCAGTGATTTCGCTATTTGCGATCCCCATTCCTCTGCCTTTTTGTAAAAATTTGATCTTTGATTTTACAATTCCACCAAAAAGGAGTCAGTAAGATCACAGGGTCAATAAGTAAAACCACATAGTGCTTTTTTCTTGGAAATACCAACTTAGTATTTTAGTCATTAAATAATAAGTTGACAAAAGGAAAAAGGAAGAGCAAAACCCTGCAAGTTGTCTCATCAAGAAAAGCAATTTAATGAGAAGATGTCATACAGATCTAGGATCACAATAAATATTGTAATTATTGTTTTGATCTATTTTTGCATATTCTGTTTAGTACTTTTTTTTGAAAATGTTCAGTAGTTGTGAAAGTTCTATATTAGCAACATAAACAATAATCAAACACCCTGCAAATGCTCTCAGTTGCAGTCTGTAGAGCACTGCTCTCAGTACGGGTTTCATGTGTCTTGGGGCCAAAGGTGTGCTGGAGCAGGCTGGTGCTGGCTCAATAGAGCTGAATGCACACTTCTCTTCCCAACTCTGTATTCGGCGACGTCAATTCAGTAGTCTGAAAGCAGCAGTGATGGGAGTATTCACACCATGGAAATTGGCAAACCCTACAAATGAGCTCCACCCCGCCCCCCTCTTCCCGAGAGCCTATGTTAAATATTTACCAAATACCACTGCATGGATGGCTTGTAGGAAAGAGCAGTCTGTTACAGACGTACAAAAGAAGACATTGTTATTGTTACAAACTCTTTTGGAAGAAATGAATCCAAATTGGGCTCTCTCGTGTTTGATCTAGCAAGGCACCAAATTATGGCTCATGAATGACCAAGGAGCTAAAACTAAACAGAAACAGTAATTCGCCAGTATTCAAAGATTTATTTGAATATTTATTCAAATAAATGAAATATTTATTTTTCAACTATGTGCAGTCTCCTTAAATCCTTTCTGGAATAAGGCGAGATATAAAATAAGTAAGGTAATATGCAGTGGACCAATGTGTATGCTGCCAGTTTGAAAGAGGAAATTAAGCATTGACACTAATATATTTCACCTTTATCAAAGGGGATACTAACATTTAATAAGCATTATGCCAGGTATAAAACAAATGTTATCCTGTGTGATCCTCATAACCGTGCTGTAAGGTAATTATTAGGATGAACCACATGAAAGTGCAGATATTAGACCATTTCTGACCTCTACAAATGGCAATTTCATAAGGTTCCACCTAATATTATTCTCTCCATTTGACAGACAAGGAAGCCGAGATCCCAATACACCAATTTGCCAAATGTCAAATAGCTAGTAGGTGAGAGAGCCAAGATTCCTTGCAGACCTGACTGGCTCCAGAGCACCTGTGTTTCCCACCACACACACTTGCCAAATAAAAGAATTGTTAAATACAATTGATGTGCTGTTCACACTGCAAGAAATCTTAGAATTAAACTGTTTTCATGGCAAAAGAAATTAAATTAAAAACATATGTTTTGCCACATAAGTAAACACTGGCTTCCTGGGTTCTTATTCATAAATAATCCAAATTGTTGATACATTTTAGAGGCTGAAAAACGTTTTAATATAGATTGCAAACATTGTTTAATTTGTTCTTAAGAAATTAACATTCATTTGTACTTAATAAATTCAATTAATGTTTAATGTATACTTGAGAAATTAAGTTACTGTTTCATTTGGACTTAATAAATGACTTTAAATAAGTATGCTATTACTAGAACTAACTATCAAAGGTCTTATATTCACAATCTGTGATTCTCAATTCAATAGAATGATCAATGTTTCAGAAAAAAATTGGTTATAAATGTTTGAACAAAAGGAGCATCCCTTAATTTTTTTATTGAAACCCACAGTAAAATCATGACATAATACACTTATACATGTACTCATATAAGTACATAATTTGAACAAAAGTTTCATGGAATTTTTGCTCTTGCTATGTGCAATACGCTCTGATAGTTTCTGTTCTATTCTAATTCTTTAAAAAATACTGGCCACAACTTAGTAAATTATTTTCACAACTCATTAATGTGTTGTGACCCCCATTTAAAAAACACTGTCTTAGAGACCTTTATTTTAGAGACTTCACCTACATTCCTCTATTTTATTCCTTTCCTTCTAGGTTACTCCATTCTTTTCATCCAGAACTTCAGCTCCTAACTTACCAGCTTTCTTTCTTTCTTCAATAGACATTTACAAATCACTTGCTATGTGCTAGGTGCTGGAGGTATAATGGATTTATATTCACATCCTGGGATCCCAATATCCATCCAATCATCACACAAATAAATGCAAACTTTCAACTGTACTTAGTGCTACAAAGGAGAAGTACCAAGAGAGGGGGATTTGACACAGTTAGGGAAGACTTTCTGAAGAAGTGGCACCTGAGCTGAGATGTAGAGATATTTTTATTCTACTCTCTTCTATTTCATTAAGAAAATGCCGGTCACTCCCCATTATCCCCAACCCCAATCTACTTTCAGCAGCCACTGATCTAATTTCTGTCTCCATAGATTTGCCTATTCTGAAGCTTTTATATAAATAGAATCAGATATATAACATGTAGTCTTTTGTAATTGTCTTCATTCACTTAACATGATGTTTTCAAGAATCATCCATGTTGTAGTATTGCATGAATATACCACGTTTTGCTTATCCATTCATTAGCTGATGGACATTTGGGTTGTTTCCACTTTGGACTACTGTGTAATGCTGTTATAAACATCTGTGTACAAGTTTTTGTGTGGACATACACTTCCATTTTTCATGGGTATATACCTAGGAGTGAAATTCCTGGGTCATATAAGTACCTCTCTGTTTAACATTTTGAAAAACTGCCAAATGAGAGTTCTGGTTAAGATGGCAGAATAGACGGTCCCCAGCATCACTCTCTCCCATAAATCAACCAATTTACAACTATAAAAATGTAACAACAGTAAAACTGGGGCCGCTGGAGCTGAGGGGAAGAGGAGGAGAGACCTACGGAGTTCATGAAGGTGGGAGAAGCCATGATGAGAAAAAGAAAAAAACTGCTTGGAGCATTTTGGGCCATGGCTGCTTTAAGGCTCAAGCTGCTGAGCACATGGAGCAGGAGCCAGCAGAATCTGCAGCTGTGCCCTTCGGATGGAGTTACTTGGAGGCGGCAGGGGAGAAGAGGGCCTTGGTGACCCACAGAACAGCAAGACCACTAATAGGGTTCCCGTGGACCCACACAGGAGTGAGGAGCCAGAACAGCTTAAAAAGGGGAGCCATTCAGAGGCCAGTGAGTCATCGCAAGGGACCAGTGCAGGGCCTGTCCCATGGGAAGTGTTTGGAGCATGGGCAGTTGGGGAGATGGGCCCACCGGGAGAACACTGGGACACAGCAAGGACAGCCAATCCACCCCCCAGTCAGCACATAACCACTCAGAGGAGACTGTTCGGGAATGCAGAATTGCCTGGGGTGCAGTTCGGTGAAAAAACTCAGGCCCAGATCAGAGTTTCTACACAACCCAGGTGTACCAGGTCTCTGGAGAGCCAGAAGTACCTATAAGGTCAACCATTAAACCCTGAGCTGCACAAAAAGCCTTCTCTAGGGAAACAGCAGCAAAGCAGCAATTTAGCTCAACCACATAGCTCAAGTACTGGTTCCCACAGGAAGTTCCCCGATTTTAGAAGTGAGCAATGAACAAAAAATTAGTTCTGGCCCAGGCACACCATCAGTGCCTTGGGGCCAGTGAGGGGACATGAGGCATGGAGCTGGGAACTGGAACACCGCCCACAACCAGTCACACCACCAGCGCCTCAGGGTCTGCCCAGGAAAATGAGGCTTGGAGCCAGGGACTGGACCCCTCTCCACATCCAGACTTACTGCCAGTGCCTCAGGGCCTGCTCTGGGGGCTGGGACATGCAGTCTGGGACCAGACCCCCCTTCCACAACCACACACATCGTGCCAGTGCCTTGGGGACCACCCAGGGATCCAAGGCATAGAACTGAGGACTGGATCACCTCTCCCACAACCAGGCACACCAACAGCACCTCAGGGCCCCAACTGGAGGCCCGGGGTATGGAGCTACGGTCCAGACCCCCCTCCCACAACCAGGCACACCATGCCAGCACCTTGGGGCCTGCCTGGGGTCCCAAGGTATGGAGCTGGGGACACTCACCACAGCCAGGCACACTGCCAGCACAAAGGAGCATGCCAAAAACATCACCTCCATGTGGGTGGCCCATCACAGCCACCACAATAACCATGGCTGCTGTGAAAGTGGCTAGATGCCACAACCACCATGCAGATGGTCCACCAGCCACTGGAGTGCATCGGCACAAGGAGAGTCACCAGCAGAGATAAAGAAAAGAACAGGATGTCTCTCTCCACCAAGCCCATTTCAGAGTGACAGAAGAAGCATCTGCTCTGTGATATTACTGGGGGACCTGATCACACCTCTTACCATTGGACAGATCATCTAGGCAACAAATCAACAGAGTAACCATGATTCTTTCAGAAGGAGAGAAGAAATCTAGGGTAATTAGAGGAGGGAGGGGAGAGGGAGAGGGGGATGGGGAGAGATTGGACAAGGGGCATAAAGAATAATTATGATTTGTAACAATACATATGCTAGTAATATTGATTTGATCAACATATCTCAATGTTGAACCCCCAAAATTTGTATAATCAATTTTGATTCAATAAAAATTGAAAAAAAGAAAGAACTGCCAAACTATTTTCCAAAGAAGCTGCACCATTTTACATTCTCCCCAGCAGTGCATGAAGGTTCCAATTTCTCCACATCCTCACCAACACTTATTTTATCTGTCTTTTGATTACAGCCATTCTAGTGAGTGTGAAATGGTATCTCATTGTGGTTTTGATTTGCATTTTTTTGATGGCTAATGATGTTGATTATCTTTTCATGTGCTTATCGGCTGTTTATTTATCTTCTTTTAAGAAATGTGTGTTCAGTAGTTGGTTTGAGTGCAGTGGTGTTTACAACTAATTGATCACAACCAGTTACAGATTTCTTTGTTCCTTCTCCACTCCCACTGCTTCACTTGACTGGCCTTTGAAAAAAGTCTGCTCAGATTCTTTGCCCATTTTTAATTGGGTTATTTGTCATTTTATTATTGGGTTTAAGAGTTCTTTAAATATTCTGGATACAACTCCCTTATCAGATAAATGATTTGCAAATATTTTCTCCCATTCTGTGGGTTGTCTTTTCACTTTCTTAATAGTTTCCTTCGAAGCACAAAACAGTTGATGAAGTCCTCACACCCTATCTTACACTACCCGTCCCTGATTTTCTCTTTAACCCCTGCCACCATTTCAACTCAACAAGGGACCTTGACATCACCCAAAGCTGTTGGAACTCTGCTTTCTTTAAACCCCAGTGTTCTGCTCTCAGAGTCTGACCCTTTGTCCTCATGGCTTTTTCTCTACCTTGTTTCTATCAATCTGCTCTGTAGACCCTCTAAGACCTCCACTCCCCCAGTCTTCTATTTTCTCCCTGTTTGTCACACCTGCCTCTTCCCAGCCTTCTCACCATCTACCCTTTTCTTATTCAGCCTACACCTTAGAGTACAACACTACAACCTCTCCCCCCACCCCAGTATATTCCACTCCTTTGCTCCACTGTCTTTTTGCTACACTTGTTCTGCAACTTCCAACCATGTATCCATCCAGCCATCTGCCTTCTCTACTTCTATTGCTACTAAGCAGTGTTGAAAAAGTCATGCAACCTTATACTTTGGTGCCACTCGACTCATGTTCTCCGACATCAGCTGAGCTCTCAAACCTGCCCTGCAATCCTTTCATTTGACCTACTTTCCTTTCCTTTCCCATTGGCTGATGTCAACTTTACTATTTTCCCTTTCACTCATATGTCATTCCCAGCATGCTTTTCCTTGAACAAGCCAAGATCAGTCAAATCTCCTTGGAGCTTGCTGCTCTTCTGCCTTAAACACTCTTCCACTAGATCCTTGAATGGCTGGAAACTTCTTGTCATTCAGGACTCAGTTCAAATGTCACCTCTCCAGAGAGGCCTTCCCTATCCACCCTGTCTACTGATGCCACCTTCCTCCCATTGCTCTCACATTTCCCTGATTTACTTTCTTATTTCCTTTATCTGTGCTATCTGTCTGAAAAAATTCTTACTCATGCTTTTAAAACCCTTCCCTAGCTAGAGTTGGAGAACTGCTTCTCTTTGCTTTCATAATACCCTGTGTAGAGCTCTCTTGCTGAGTTGAGATTGTCTGTGGGTTACAGGTCTGTGTTCTCCTTTCAGATTCCAAGCTCCTAACAGATAAGTGCTGTGTCTTATTCATCTTTGGCTCCCGCAAGGTGCCTGGCACAGAGAAGACACCCAATGTGTGAAAGAAAGAGACAGAAACCCATTATCTTGAAGCATGGGATCTACCCATCATGAATGAGGACTGGCAATTGCTGGGAAGCAACAGTGGGGAAACACACTGTAACACAAAGTAAACTCTGCTGAGCGATATTCATAATAGCAAAAAATAGGGGGAAGTGTCTGTACATAGGGAGCTAGATAAGTGAACTACGGGGTATCTACTCATTGGCATTTCATGCTGCTGTTAAAGAGGATGACGTCCAACAAGAGATAATAACATAAAATGTGCTTATGTCATGAGGAAATGAAAACACAAAACCTATGCATATTAAGAAGAATGGAGGAAAATAAACTAAAATGTAATGCTAAGTTTCTTCATGCAATAGAAATATAGGTGCTTCTCTTCTACTTTTCTGAATTCTTCTAGTTTTCTCTCTGGTTTTGCTTTTATGCTGAAATAAGCCTTCATATTTTATTTCTAAGAGAGGGATATAGTCCTACTTCTTCTTTACTTCATATAACTTCAAATATTAATTTATTGCTCAATACTGTGGAAAAACTGAAGAACATAGAGTCAGCGTGATTTATCCAGCCTTTTGTTTGGGAACAAAACTAATTTCCTGTAGGCTGGATACCATCGATATTACATTTCAGATAGTTTTATGTTAGGCCCTTGGTAATAGGTAAAATGGCACTAGTAGAAATAGCGTTTTCTAAAAGCGGGGCAGAGGCCTATAGGTGAAGTCTCATTCCAATACGATATTTAACAATAAAATATCATGGTGGTTATAGTTCACTTTAAGAAAACAAAATACATGAAAATTCATAAATGTGAGCATGTTTTATAAAAGGATTCACAAGAGAATTAGTTCACATTCTAAATTTCCCTCATATATTTAAAACATGGCCTAACATACAACTTAGCAGAAAATACATTTACCAAGGGAAAGCCTGCCGAGACTCAGTTATGATTCAGATACTAGAACAAATATCTAATACAATAAATTCCAGTCTACTAAAGAATTGGGAAAGTTTCTTAGAATCACAAAAGAATTTTAAAAATTTGGATACACCTTGTAACAAACACATTGTTTTGGATGGAGCCACCCTAACTTTGTGTTGACTTGCAGAATGAACAGTTAGAGGAAAGTTAATCCTGTTAAAGAGGGGAAGAGAGCAAATTTTAGTAAAATGAGTGAAGGTTGGGGGATGTCTCAGTTTGGGTTCCCCCAGAAGTCAGTGCTGCTATAAGGATTCCAGAGCAAGTAGTTTATTTGGAACGAAGTTTCAGGAACACCAGTAGGGCAGTGGGGATGTGAGGCAAGGAAGGAAAGGGAAGGAAGCCACTTCAGGGTATGTTGTCAAGCAAGTTACCACTGCGGGCAACTGGAGCTGAATCCTGCCGGGGAACTCAGGGTGACAAGATAGAACCCTGCCTGAGAAGTGAGGGCAGTGTCTGAGGGCTGCTCTGGTGTTCAGAGAAGAGTCTCAGGGCAAAAGAGTAGCACTGCTGGCTGTTGGAAGTTGGGCGGGCGGGAATGCATGAACATGGCAAATGCTAAGGCTTGTAAGTGGGGTACCAAAGCGTCTGCTACAGATGCGGGAAACAGGCTCAGCACGGTGTTTTCACTTGCTTTCGTGCTTTTGTTTAAGTGGTTTTGGTAATTTACATTTATGTTTGAAATTCCTTAAAGCTGACTTTCTACCTACCGTATTCTCTTACATGCACCTTTGTTTTTCTTGCCCCAATATGCACAGGGGCTGTGCCCATGTTGTCACCAACACAGTTCTCTGCGTCCCCCTTCCTGAAGGTTGTGCTTGGTTAACGGCAGGGTGACGGCCTCAGTGCCCAAGCAGCTTCTGGTTTGATCTGTCACCTGTTCTTGGTGGTCGTGGCTCAGGACAGTAGAAAACATGGCATGGGCCGCTGCAGCAGCAGGACCTGCTACCTTCAAAGCAGTTTTACAAACAACCTGATCCGGTTTTATACTCGTCGAACATGTTCCCCAGGCAAACAACAAAAGACTAAATGCAGTTAGTCACTCTAGAAGGGAAACTGGCGGCTTGCACTCCAAGAGGACTTTGTCTCCTCCTCTTTTCCTCCTCCCCTCCTCTCCCACATCCTCTCTTGAGATGAAGTATTCTTTCCTAAGCAATTTTCAGAGTCCAAAGAATGATTGCAGAGTTTATAACATGCAGTTTATGGCATGAAAACACTGGGCAGAGGAAACAATAACAAAGCCAGTGCCACCTTGTCCATTCCGTGCAGTTTTGTAATAAAAGGTCAAACTGCTGTCTCATGCAGAGCTGTGACAGGGCTGGGCCAACAGCTCTGCACACAGTTGTGCCCTTCGAGGCTTGGGAGGTGGGGGAGGGCACACCCTTCTGGGTGTCAGAAGGCTTTGACACA
Source organism: Galeopterus variegatus (assembly GCF_000696425.1). Lineage (NCBI taxonomy): Eukaryota > Metazoa > Chordata > Mammalia > Dermoptera > Cynocephalidae > Galeopterus > Galeopterus variegatus. Next base: position 47,793 of record NW_007728106.1, on the reverse strand, counting down.
GGCAGCTTTGGGGCCTCTCCTCTTTCTCTGACCACCTGGAACTAGGGCTGCCCCTACAACTCCTTAGTGTGGATTTTGAAAGATGTCTCTTCCCCCAGGAGCATGCAGCCCCAAGCTGGGGCCCACAGCTTGGCAAGTGGAGCATGGGCGGGATTTCATCTTCCTACTGGGTTGCCTCTGCCAGGGTGTCTGTGCACAGGGCACGGCCCACACACAGCACATGGGGACCCCATCGAGGATTGGAGAAAACTCCCCTTGCCCCACCCCCCAACCTGTCACAGGCCATCCCACTCCAGATCAGTGTTACAGTTTACTCTTTATCTCACTTCGCAGGATCCTGAAGAATTATCCTTTCCACTTCGGAGGACATCTCCTAACTCCTGCCTCAACTTGCTTTCTTTATAAATCACCTGGAAATCCCTGCCTGTCCATTTCAGTTTGTTTACCTAGATCATTTGACTCGCTCTAGCATCTTCCCTGCCCGCCGGCCCTCCCCCCGCCCCCCAGCCAAAACTACACCACTCTTCCCCCCACAAAGTGGTATCACTTTGTGGCAAGGGGTCTGGGGAGCTAATTTCCTTTTTTTTTTTTTTTTAAGTGAAACCAACAAACAAAAAGCTTAAAGGCAGGGGAATGATCAGATGTGCATAAGTGTGGGAGGGGATGGGGATATTTACTAAGAAGCCCAGGTGCCTTCTGGGAGGAAGGTAACCAAGACCTCAGTTCACTGAGTCAGTTCAGTAATTCAGATGACTCTAATGGAGGGCCACAGGCAGGGGGAAAGGAGACAGGGAAAGTGAGGTTGGACTGGATAGTGCTGTTGAAGGAAAGAAAGCAGGATCGATCCGAGTCCAGAATACAGCAGACACTGGCCAGACATGTGCTAACTCGGTTCTCCAGACAGCAAGCCACCATCCTCAGGAAGGAGTTGTGTGAGCAAATCAGCAAGTTACCTCTCAGCAGCTGGCTCCAAGATCGAGGCCCTCAGATGTCATCTGAGGATCAGAAGCCACGAGAGGAATGGGGCTGGCTGGTCAGCTCACTTGGGAGAATGTGGAGCTGATAACACCAAGGTCAAGGGTTCAGATTCCCCTACTGGCCAGCTGCAAAATAAATAAATAAATAAATAAATAAGCCACTGTTGGAAACACTGGCTTCAGAGTCACACTAGCCCTGTTAGCTCTGAATTTGCCTCACGTGATCACATCTGATTGGTGGAACTTAAATTACACAACTTCAAGGGAGTCTGGGAAATGTAGTTTTTCTATTTCCAGACTCTCCTATACATAAAGGCACATGGAAAGGAGGTTGAAATAAATGCTGAATAATCACTTCCATCATGGTTCCCCCGTATGAAGACCTTCAGTGACTCTCCAACTGAACAGTGATGTTGAAGGAAGCAGGGTCTAGGTTCAGGATACAGCAGACACCAGCGCTGATTTCCAAACTGTGGACTATGGACCCCTCAGGAGACTTGGAGATGTCACAAGATGTCTTGAACCTCCTTACGCTCCAGTCATTTTCTGTGGACTGGAAAAAACATTGTGACTTTCATATACAGTCAGCCCTCTGTATCTGTGGGTTCCAAATCTGTGGATTCAACCCACCGCAAATTGAAAATACTCTGGAAAAAAATTGTGTCTGTACTGAACATAGACAGACTTTTTTCCTTGTCACTATTCCCTTAACAATACAGTATAACAATTATTACATAGCATTTACATTGTATTAGGTATTACAAGTAATCTAAAGAGGATTTAAAGTATACAAGAGGATTGCATAGGTTATATGCAGATACTACACCATTTTATATCAGAGACTTGAGTATCCACAGATTTTGGTATTCTCAGAAGGTCTTCGAACCAATCCCTGGGGATATTGAGGGATGGCTGTATGAGTTTGCCTATTTTTCAAACCTGGAAGCAATGTGATTCAAAAAATACATATCACTTAAAAACCTTTCTTAAACACCCCCTATTTTTCACCTACAGACCCCTGTCCTCTGCCTAGAGCGGGAATACCACCTCCCTTTTCTCCTGCTAATTCCTATTCATCAGTTAAAACTCATCCCAGGCTACTACCTCCCCTAGCCTGGAGGGTGATTCTCTCTGACTACCTCAGGCTGGTAGAGAATGTTCATCTGTTCTTCTGTGATATCCTGGGAAGTTATATTGATGATAAAAATAAAATAAAAGCTAAATCTTATTAGCTTACTTTGTGCCAGGCCCTATGAGGTATGTATTCTTATTAACCCATTACAAATGAGGACACTGGGTCATAGAGAGGTTGCATAACCTGCCCAAAGTTATTTAATAGTCAGTGGTGGCTGCAACTCAATCCCAGGAAGCATACTGGCTTCAGAGCCCATGCTCTTGGCCAATACTCTTGTTTTCTCTTATCCTAACTATTATTTGCACTGCTCACCCTGTTATCTCTCTCTCTCTCCGTTCATCCATGTATATCTTAATCTGCACGTTTGTCTCCTACACAAATAATCAGCGTCTTTTCTATGATGTTAAAACGGGGCCAGGGGAAAGTCCAAAGTTTCTCCTCCCCTCCCAGCACATTGAATATTCTAGGACCAGTACCCAAACTGTTTGATCTTTCCTTCTCTCATCCTCCACTGTCTGTTAACACAGGGACTATTTTCTCCTTCAGCATAGAATACCAGACTAAATTACAGAGCAGGCTACAAAATTGCTACCCTCAGCTCCCTTCTTTGACTGTTTTCTCTAAAATAGGTTCTTTCTGTGGGTTGTATAAATATGACAGAGCCCACCACTGCTTTGAAATCACTTGGGAAAGTGTATCGTAGGCTCTGAGCTCTGTTGGAGCAGACCTCCTGGCCAGGATCCACCAAATACTTCTCAGGAAAAGATGGGGTTCCTGGGAACTCCAGCCAACGCATCAGCATTCTCATGTAAACATTTAGGAGAGTGAAATTGGGGATAGCTTGACATTTTCCTGGGAATAAGGATGTGTTTCCACATCTGTACATTTGTCTGCATTGTTTATTACTCTGTCTTCTAACACAGATGACATTTGCCCATGTTTCCTGTGCCTCAGTGCCTAGGAGGCTCTACTTACACTTGACAACAGCCTTACTAGGTGAGCAAGCTGGTTATTCCCTCTACTGGTTGTCAACCACACATCTTGGACGCCCTGGAAGTGCCAATTTACCCCAGCCTCGTCTTTCCTCTTGCTTTGTTCAAAGTCCTTTCTCTTCTACTTTAAGCGTCTGATTTATGGTCAGTTCATTTGTTTGGGCTCATAAACCTGGCATTTCCTTTTCCTTCTTGAAGTTAACTTATAAAAGAAAAGTTCTCTAATCATCTTTCAAGTATGCTGTCTGGGCCTGTTTGGGAAAGTTCTCCCTGCCCGTGGAGTGCCCTTCCAAAGGCTTATGTCCTCTGTGGGAAACAGGGAACAATTCAGATAGGTCGGGTAGGATGGCTTTGCAAATCTCTCTTTTGTAACTCACTCATCTGAAACCATCATTTCTTCCAGTTAGCACCCTATTTTATCAAGACACATCCTCTGCAGGAGAAGTAAGAAGGCACATCAAAAATACTTATGGAGTGACTTTTGTAACTCATTATTGCTTTAAAACATTTTACTTCCCATTCAGGCTAAATGACCAGTGTATCCACAACCATCTTAGACATTGTCAGTTCAATCTATGTAGAGAGTTGGATGTTGTCAAAACGGTGTTGCACAAACCATCTAAGGAAAGACCAAAAAAAAGTTGGCATGAGTTATAAAAATACTATGAAGTCAATGAGATGTGGCATTTAATCCTCAGCTTATGTTGACACTAAACAGCACACCTACAAGAGCCAAAGAGACTCTCAGTTGAGAGCAGTGATTCTCAGCCTTGGCTGCACATTGGAATCACTTGGGTATTTAAAAAAAAAATCTCCATGCCCAACCCATAGCCCGGACCAATTAAATCAGAATCTCTCAGTGTGCGTCCCAGGCATGATTATATTTTAAGGGATTCCAATATGTAGCCAGGTTTCAGATCCACTAGTTTGAAACACCCAGCCCTTGCTCACATCTACTTAGACCTCCTTACCGGCCTTTGTCAGGTGTGTGGGGCCAGGGAGAGGGCACCATATGCCTGGTCTGGCGGCTCACCCAGGCCAGCCCAACCCACCCACTGCACACTCAGCTACTGAAGCTACGCAAGAGGTAGAGTTGACACTCAGGTGAGGGTTAAGGTTACCAGGTACCAGAGTGCTTAAAGCAGGAGAGCCAAGACACAGAGAACAGAGAGACACACCAGCTCACATTAAGTTGCAATCTGTGACGTCTTTACTGGGCCTACTGCAAAGGGGGTTGTTGAATTTGCCAGTTGGATGTATCGCCAGCTGATATCCAATTAAAAAAAACTGGTGGGCAGGGGGCACAAAGGGGCTTCTGAAAGTGTTGGTCATGTTGTTTCTTGAGTTGGGTGCTAGTTACACATTTGTTAAAATGTGTCCACCTGTAAAGTTAGGATATGTGCACTTTTACGTATGAGGGGGACTTCAAAAAGTTCATGGAAAGATTCATATTATCTTTCAATTCTATTTTTCCATGAACTTTTTGAAGCACCCATGTGTGAACATTGTGCCTTAGTAAAAAGTTAAAAAAAAAAAAAAAAGAGAGAGACCCTTTCATTGATCATTGAATAAAGGCTATAGATGCTGTCAAAAATTTTAGAAAACTACCAGCCTGTTTATAGCAGTGAACTTATAATAGCCCCATGTTAGAAACCATCCAAATAAAAAGGACTTGGTTACATAAATTAAGATTCAGCCATACAATAGAATACTAAGTTGTTATTAAAATTTTGTGTTGGAAAAGACTATTCATGACATAGAAAATTGCTCACAATCTATTTTAAAGTTAAAAAATGGATTATAAAACACTGTTATGTGTATCAGATATTACTGTACATTTTTCTATGCACAGTGTTTTTTGAAATAAGTAAACATATTAGGCAATATACCGCGATAGTAATCATTTCTCCTTTTGAGGAACTGCCAGAGTATTTTCCAAAGCAGCTGCACCATTTTACATTCCCCCCAGCAGGGCATGAGGGCTCTGATTTCTTCACATCCTCACAATACTTGTTTTCTGTCTTTTTTTATTATAGCTATCTGCTGTGGTTTGAATGTGTCCCCCAAAATCCATGTGTGGGAAACAATTGCCATTGTAAAAGTATTAGGAGGAGGGGCCTTTAAGAGATGATTAGGCCATGAGGGCTCTGCCCTCACAAATGGATTAACGCCTTTAAAGTCGGAGTGGGCCCCTGATAAAAGGCCAAGTTTGGCCGCATTTCTCTCTCTGTCTCACACACTCGTGTGCCCTGCCACCTTCTGCCATGGAATAAGGCACCATGCTTTTAGACTTCCCAGCCTCCAGAACCATGAGCCAAATAAACTTCTGTTCTTTATAAATTACCCAGTCTGTGATATTCTGTTATAGTAGCAGAAAATGGACTAAGACACCATCCAGTAGGTGTGAAGTGATATCTTATTGTGGTTTTATTTAGAATAATATTTTTTCTTTTTTCTCTTTTTTTATACATGGGTCTTTTTTATTGTCTATATTTATGGTGTATAACATAATGCTATGATATTCATATACATAGTGAAATGATTACTACAGTCAAACAAATTAACCTGTATATCACCTCACATAGTCGTAGTTACCTTTTTGTGTGTGTGTGTGTGTGTGTCTGTGCGTGTGTGTGTGTGTGTGTGTGCACACGTGCATGTGGTGGGGGTGAGGGTAAGAGCACCTAAAATCTACTCTCAGCAAAATTCCAGGATATAATACAATACAGTCATATGTCACTTAACAATGGGCATATGTTCTGAGAAATGTGTTTTTAGGCGATTGTGTCACTGTGCAAATATCATAGAGTGTACTTACCCAAACCTCGATGGTGTAGCCTACTACACACCTAGGCTGTATGGTAAAGTCATTATAATCTTATGTAATCACTGTCATATATGTGGTCTGTAGTTGACCAAAACATCTTTATGCGGTGCATGATTATATTAACTATAGTCCTCATGCTCTTTTGATTTGCATTTCCCTGTTAACTAATGATATTAAGCATCTTTTCACGTGCTTATTGCCCATTTGCATCTCTTCTTCAAAGAAATGTCTATTCAAATCCTTTATCCATTTTTAATTGGGTTATTTATCTTTTTATTATTGAGTTGCAAGAGTTCTTTATATATTCTGGATACAAGTCTCTTATACAATTTGTAAATATTTTCTCCCATCCTGTGGGTTGTCTTTTAAAGTAGTCCCCTCTTATCTACATGGGATATGTTCCAACACCCCCAGTGGATGACTGAAACTTCGGATAGTACTGAATCCTATTCATACTATGTTTTTTCCTATGCGTACATACCTATGATAAAATTTAATCTATAAATTGGCACTGTAAAACATTAACAGCAACTAATAATAGAATAGAACAATTATAATAACTGTAAGAACATTACTGCTCTTGTGCTTTGGGGCCATTGTTAAGTAAAATAAGGGGTCCTTAAACACAAGCACCATGATGCCATGACAGTGGATTTGATGGCCGAGATGGCTACTAAGTGACTAATGGGCAGGTAGTGTGTACAGTGTGGATATGCTGGACAAAGAGATGGTTGATGTCCAGTGCTAGACAGAGCAGGACAGAGCTTGATGGCACAAGATCTCATCATGCTACTCATAATGGTGCACAATTTAAAACATATGAATTTTTATTTCTGGAATTTTCCATTTAATATTTTCATAATACGATTGGCCATGGTTAACTGAAACCATAAAAAGTGGAACCACGGATAAGGAGGATCTACTGTACTTTCTGGATGGTGTCCTTTGAAGCACAAAAGTTTTTAATTTTGATGAAATTCAATTTATGCATTTTTTCCTTTGTTACTTATGCTTTTGGTATATATAAGGAGGCTTGTAGAACCACATTTTTAAATCTTCATATTCTTGGTTCCAAGCACAGAGCATATTGTCTGTCTGGCATATAGCAGACACACAGTAATTAAGAATTGAGATGACATATCTTTTTTATCTGAACTTGGAAATTCATCGACCACTGTATAAATTGTCAAATGCTGTGCAAGAAATAATCTCAATTTAGCGGCTTAAAACCACAAACATTTTATCTTGTTAATGATTTGGTGGGTTCGTTGAATGGTTCTTCTGGCCTGGGCTGGCTCATGTGTCTGCATTCAGCTTGCAGGTTGACAGGTGGTTAGATGACCTAGATATGTGGCTCTCACTCACATATCTGGTGGTTGGTAGACTTTCAGATGGGATGCCTTGGTTCCCCTCCACGTAGCCTTTTACCTTCCAGTAGACTACATCACAGCTGTTCCCATGGTGGTCCTTGAGTTCCAAGCCCAAGCTCCAATACTCAAACATTGTTCAAGCCTCTGCCTGTATCACATTTGCTCATGTCCTATTGACCAAAGCAATTCACCTAGCTAAATTCAGATTTAAGGGATGGGGGAGAAGACTCCAATTCTTAAGAGAAGGGAACATTTGTGGCCATTTTTACAATCTACCACAAGCACTTTCTGTGCTCCTAGCACTGTTAGCTTTTATGGAGGGTGTAAAAGGAGACCTTCTCCTTTTTTCAAGCAGTTTACAACATCACTGTGGGCATTCGTTCATTCATTCAACAAATATTTATTGAGTGCTGTCTTAGTCCATTTTGTGCTGCCATAACAGAATATCATAGACTGGGTAATTTATAATCAACAAAAATGTATTTCTCCCAGTTCTAGAGGCTGGGAAGTGCAAGATCGAGGGGCTGGCATTTGGCAAGGGCCTTCTTGCTGCGTCTTCCCATGGCAGAAGATAAGAGGGAGAGAGAGAGAGAAAAGGGGGACAGAACTTGTCCTTTATAAAGCACCCACTCCCGAGATAACAGCATTAATCCATTCATGAGGGCACAGCCCTCATGGCCTGATCATCTCTTAAAGTGTTACAATGGCAACACTGTTAAAGTGGCAATTATTTTTCAACATGAGTTTGGGAGGTGACAAACATTCAAGCCATAGCAAATATCCATTATGTGTCAGGCATAGTTCTGGGCTCTTTAGATATCTCAGTAAGCAGAACTTAGTAATCCTAACCCCTGTGGAATTAACATTCCTAGTGAAAATTACAATAGGACAAATTGCAAATATACTCCCTACAAACTATTCTGGTGATGGCGAAAATTTCTTTGATTGCACCTATCTACAATCAAGATTACATCCAGGACTTAGTCCTTGGGAGGAGGGAAGTAGAAATACCCCTAAGAACACAAGGCAAAAGGGAAGAAATACTAAGAAAGAAAATCAGGCTCCTATAAAAAAGTAGAACTTTGTTTTTATAATATTTTTAAAGTGGGTTTATATCAGTCAGTTCAACCAGAGATATATAGCTAGCATGACATATAAAGAGATTTGTTGTAAGTCATTGTCTTATGCAATTGTGGGAGCTGGTGAGGCAAGTCTGAAATACATGGGGCAGGCTGTCAGGAAAGGCAGGCTGGTACTCTTGGGCACGAGCTGAAGCTGCATCCACAGGTGGAATTTCTTCTTCTGGGAAACCTCCACTCTGTTTTTCAGACCTTTCACCTGATTGAATCAGGCCCACAGAGCTTATCCAAGATAACCTCCCTTACTTAAAGTCAACTAATTATGGACTTTAACCACATCTACAAAACACCTTCACAGCAGCATGTAGATTAGTGTTTAATTGAATAACTGGGGACTGTAGCCTAGCCAGAGCACATAAAACTGGCCATTACAGGTTAGGCTGACAAGTCTGTGAATATACTAAAAACCACTGTATACTTTAAATGGGTGAATTATATGGTATGTGAAATATATCTTAATAAAACTATAAAAGCAAAGTAAGTTTATTCCATGCTTTGTGGGATCGAATTTTAAAAAATAAACGTGGACTTTAAAAAAAAAAAGTATCTTATGAATGTGTTGATTCAGCCCGGGAAGTCAGAACAGAAACTGTAATGCATGAGAAACGTGGGCTAAGTAACCCTGAGCCTGGCACAATTCTGTCCTCTCAGCCAAAAGTCAGAGTAACTTCTCCATGGCTTCCTTGCTGCCTCTGTGCCATAGACCAATTAATGTTTACACTCCCCAGCCAGTGACCAGAGGGGATAGATGCTGGCAGAGCCAAAAAGCACTGTCTGTGCTAAGAGCCCAGGAGGCGCCTCGGGACCATGGGTTGGTTTGGAGATTTAGGACCTGGTGCCATCTAATAAAAGCCATGTCACCTTCAATTAGCTCTCTGTCTTCTTTTTGCTCAGGTAACTCTGGCCTGTGGGCACTGTTGGAGCTCAGCTAGAGACAAATAATTAGGTAGTGAGTTTTTAAAAAATGCTTTGTGAGGGCTAGATGGTTCCAGGGATTTGGAGCAGGGTGAGATTATTCTGGGCTGGAACAGCTTGGAGGAGGCCCCCAGGAAAGGAAGGATGAGCAAAACATAGATGCAAATGATGCAAGAGGGCACACATCAAGGGCTAGAGGAGGGGAGAGTCTGGGCTGACTGCAGCAGAGTGTTCTGGAGAGGTTGGGCAGGGGCAGGAAGGTAGGAAGGTGGGTGCATGGAAAGGTGGAGCGTTGGGGACTGGATGCAAGCAAACTAGGGTGGTCAAGATGCTCCACTGGGAAAGAGAAGATGATAACTTCTATTGTATTTATTTTTGATCTAAAGAATAAGAAAATAACCTCAACTAGTAGGTAACATATGGATCGATGCCACTGCTCTCCCCCATCTGTACATCAGACAGTCACAAGACAAGAACAATACTCGAGTTATCTCAAAGAGTGGGAGTTCCTCAACTGAAGGGATGATAAGCCTCATTTGCCTTCAGCATTTTGCAACACATTGCAGTTTTCTTCTACCTGATTAAAGTGTGTTTACAGATACTAGAATCCATAATAAAACCAAGCCTCACAAAAAGAACCAGTGACTTTGAAGAATCCCACACCAAAAAAAAAAAAAAAAAATCCCACTTGAAAATAATATTGATGAGGCAAGAAAAATCAAAGAACCAGAAAATGTTACATTTCTCCTTTTGACAGTGCAACAAATGCTGCATTTCTCCTCCTTCTACAACATTCTATGCTTGCCACAGTTAAGTCAAAACAATGACCATCTGTCTCTCTGTGCTACCCCATGGCCATGGGCCTCAACAAGGGCCACAAGGTGACCAAGAACACAAGTAAGCCAAGGCCCAGCTACTGCCACCTCGCCAAACACACCGAGTTCATTCAGGACATGCTCTGAGCTGTGGTGGCTTTGTTACCTATGAGCAGTGCACCGTGAAGTTGCTCAAGGTCTCCAAGGACAAATGGGCCCTTAAGTTCATCAAGAAAAGGGTAGGGACACATACCCGTGCCAAGAGGAAGTGAGAGGAGCTGAGCAATGTTCTGGCTGCCATGAGGAAAGCTGAGGACAGAAAGAACTGAGCCCCCTCCCTGCTCTGTGCATAAATAAAACCTGTACAGAAAAGAGAAGAGAAAAACAATGATCATCTATTCAGATCTGACAAAAGGTTTGTTCAAACAATTCAAAATTACTCAGGTACCTACTGAAAATATGGATATACCGCTTGCCCAAGGCCTAGTCTATGACTTAATGTATTGGCTAATGATAATACACCATTTATAAATAAACAAGTATACATATAATGGGGGTATGTACTAACGGGGGTACATAAGCAAAAAATGTGGAGTTCATTGCTATAAGCAATGGGAAGGCTTTTTTTCTGGTTTGTTTTTCAGAGAACAGTGCATTGTGTGATGGTAATTGTTAGTATATGGGCTGTTCTCCACTGGCTTCCCATAGAAACAGACCTGAAGACAAGACTTTGAGTGCAAATAGTTTAATTGGGAGATGGACCCAGGAAGCACAGGGAGAGAAGTGTGGATGTGAAAGAGGGAAGGGAAGAAACCAATATAGGGTATGTTAGTAAGCAAGTTCCCACTGTGGGCAACTGGGGCAACTGGAAAATGGTGTAGAACCTACTTTAGCGTTGTCCCAGCCTAGGGTAAAGGAAAATGGAGCAGTTATACATCAAATTCTGCCACATTGGTTGAGAACCACTCCTGGGACATTTACATCCCATCCTGTCCTGTGCTTGGGCAAGGCCAAGAAAGCTCTGAGAGACACAGGGCCTTGGCAGAGGAGGCTACTGGCTGGCATGGGAATGGTGAGGGTCAAGGGTATGAGTGCGGCACCCACAATGTCTGCTACCTGGGCTTGTTCGTGGTTTGAATTTTTAGAATAAACATTTTTACTCTCTGTCTCATTACTCTTTGTTTTTAAACTTTTTGTTTCTAAAACACTGGGTAGGGCAGTGAACCCATGCATGAGGATCTTGAAGGCCTTGGAAATAGTGTGTTATCAAAGGCAGAGAACCAGCCCAGGCAGCCTCTTCTGCACTCTTTGGGGCCATCTCCAATCCATTGTAAAGGAGCTCTTGGGCTTTGGGGCTACACACAGGAGGGTGGCTTTTGTTAAATGTTGTTTGAGGCTCTAACATGCAACACTGCGAGAGAAAATATTGAAAGGAAGGGTCAGAGCTGGGGGTTCTCAGGAAGGTTCCAAAAGGTTAGGAGAGTTAAATTTAGTTAGGAATGAAGCCAAGACACCCAGTTTAGCCCTAGTTCAGAAGTCAAGTTAAATTAATGCCAGGTCTGTCCTAAAGGATCAGGCCACTTCTGAGTTGCTGCGGGCCAGCCCAGAGAGGTCTGGAGGGCAAATAAGACAAGAGAGGGCCTCCAGCACCAGAGAAGAGGGTTGACTTTGTGCACCACCTGCCTATACTAAGACTATCCATCTACCAAACAGATCCTTCTATGTACTGTGCTTGAAACCTGTGTACTTGGAGGGATAAGCAAGCCCCACTCTATTTGGTCAAACATTTTGGTGCAAGGAGTAGAGCTTCAGGCCCAGTCTACAGTGGAGGCACTTCCACTTGGGATTGGAGTGCGTCAAAAGAAGTGCCAGAGCAGAGTGAAGAGGCAGCCAGAGCCAAGGGGCTGGGAGCCTCACTGCTCTGACCCCCAACTTCCCAGGGCAGGTCCACTCTATGGGCAGGAGGAATAGGCAGCTATATACAGAGTAGAGCAGGAAGAGCCCCAACTGGCATGTCCCCCACCGACAATAGGTTTTTATTGGGGGCAGGGAAGAGACAGCTAAAGGCTATTTCTCCCACCATTAAGGGGATAGGTACAGAAAGAGAGGCTAAAAGTATACTTAGGAGGAGCATTTCCTGATTTCCTTAAGTCATTCCATCGATAGACTGACTTATGGGTTATTGCACAGAGGACCCATGCTCTATAATGCTGCTATCATTAGTATATTCACACAAGTGAATGGTGGTGGGTGGGGGGCATCAAGCTAATGGATACCTTGGGACCTGAAGGGAAGAGCCACAAGACACCTTAACAAAGATAGTGTCAGTAAGAAGGGGTAGGAGTGGGCAACATGGAGGCAAAAAGCTGGGAATTAATAATGGCTTTTGTGTGGCAGGGTGACAGACATTGTTCTGAAGTTATTTATGCTGATCCTCGCTGCAACCCTAAAGGGAAGTTATTTGAGCTCCATTTAACAGATGAGGAAACTGAGCCATAGAGAGGTTAGGTGACTAGCTGTGTTAATTCATTAGGTCCTCCAAGAAGCAGAGGCCAAGACAGGATTAGACATGCAAGAGATGTATGGGGGAAATGTCTGTGAAGAGCTCAGGGGGAGGGAGCAGAGAAATGTAGGGTGGTGCATTCAGATGGCCATGCCATCTGATGTCAGATGCCAGTCTCTCCCCTGTGGAGGAGAGAGGGAAGGAAGCAAGACTAGGCAGGAACAGTCGGGGGCTGCAGGAAAGTCTCGGCTAGGCCTGGAGCCAGAGTGGCCCATTGGAAGAATCCCGCATCTCCCAGGAATAGCCTGCGCTAGTACCTGACCCTTGCCTGCTCAGCCATTGGCTGGGAGCAGCTCGTGGGAAGCACGGCCTGGGTGCAAATGCAGTGGTGGATCCTCTCCACAAGAACACACACATCCACAACTACTTGCTGAGTACTTACTGTGTGCCAGACTCTGCATTAGATACCAGCTCTACTACATGGAGTTGACAGCATGGTGGGAGAGGCAGACATTAACAAATAATCATGAAAAATTATAGATAAGGTTATAAGGGAAAGTTCAAGGTGCCTTGAGAGAGAAAGCAGGAGAGACCCAATGCTGATTGGGGCATGGGGAGTGTCAAATGTGTAAAGCAATGATGGCGTTGGTGTTAGTAGACCAGGGTCTAGCCCAAAGCATGTGTGGTTGGCTCCTTTGAGCATGAGAACAGCTGGAAGCCAGGCCCCTGCACTTGACTTCTCTTCCACGGGCCCTGTTTGTATCTTTCAGTGGACTTAGCACATCATTTTTAGGAGAGGGTGTTACTTGACTGAGATGTTTATAGAGTTTAAATTCTTAATCCCTTGCAGTCAATTTGAAAACATATAAATAAAATAAGCATGCCACATGGTCCTAAGCTTATTCTTTTCCCCCAGGAATAAACTAGATTTAAGCTTCCCATCAGCTGGCTGTTCCAACTATCACAGTATAATGATTAAAACGCATGTATTTTATGCTGCCAGTTGGTAAAATGGCAGGGGGCACTCAGATTATATTGTTTAAAGGCTGTAAAGCTCCCCTATCTCCTGGTTACAAAAATGTTTGCCTTTTGGTTGACTAACTGATTTTGAGGCTCACTTGTTATACTGCTTATTCAGTTTGGAAATTATTAAACAAAATGATAGCTCTTGGTTTAAGAGACTGCCATCTAAAAACAAAACGCTTTTTGCTAATGAGGGCCCATCAGCTTCTGACTCCTACTAAAAATCATTCTTTTCCCATATGGAAGCCCATGAGACCAAGCTTTTATTAAACAGACTCAAAACACTTACCAGTCATCACCTCATTAATCGTCACACTCTTCCCTGTTAAACAGGGACAAGTGTCATTACACCACACTGGGCCAAGACCAGAAAGAGCATGGTTCAGTGGGCAATTATAGGTCTTTCAGAAACAAACAGGGCACTCAATTCCCACTGAAGTATCAAGGCTGAATCACAGAATAATAGAGTATTAAAGCTGGAATTTTCTGTGACGATGGAGAGGCAAGATTTAAGAGCAAGTGCCCTAGAGTTGGCCAGTGCTCTGTTCAAATGGAAGCTCTGATTTTACCTCCTTGTGCAATGTTTTGAATCCCTTTAGGCCCGGTTCCCTCATCCATAAAATGGAACTAATGAAAGTTTCTGCTTCATAGCGTGGTTGTGAGATAGTGCACATAAAGCACTTAACAGAACACTCCGTAAATGATGGTTTATTATTAGACTCAAGCTCAATTCCTCAGGGATTTTAGAGGTGAAGATACTGAAGCCAGAGAGGCTGTATGGTTTGCCCAAGGTCTCAGAGTTAGTTAGGGTCAGGTTAAGCTAAGGGAGTGAATGTAAAACTCATCCTCCTCATGATTAATTAGCAAATGGAGACTAGCGATGACATCTGTGCCCACTGACAATGTCTTTTTAATTCAACCCTGCTTGACAGACTGGAGCAGACCCACCTCCTCCCAGCCCCACCCATCCGAACTGTAGGAAGACTTTGTATAGATCATCTCATCTCGTTAGGTCCCCATTCCTACTCTTCAAAGTGAGGGTTGGCTTGGCTAGGTAGAATGCAGTGTGTCTAATCTGGGGTCCCCAGATGGTGCTCTGAAGATGACTGAGCTTGCTTCCTCTCTGGCCGCTCTGTGATCTCTTTGCACCCACCAGCTGCTTTGCAGCCTCCTGCTATGAGCACAAGCATCCTAAGGTCTATTCCAGTTGCAGATGCCCCAGAACCACTTTGCAGACATCTGCTTGTGAGACAAAAGGGTTTATAAAACTATGAATACTACAAGAACTCTACTTGATATTAAAGAGAACCTCAATACTGAGGTACAGAAAAGCCAAGTACTAACTCTGGAAGAGTGGCAAGACTAGTGGGTGAACCGTGAAATTGCATTTCATAAAGAACAAAGACATTGGCTATTAAAGAAGCATTCGTATACTTTTCTTAAAGGCAAGAGTGGACTGAGGGTATTTTTTCCTCTTTGCAGAAAAGCAGTTGAGATAAAACGGTTTGCAGACTGAGGACACAGTGTAGTTGGTGTGGAAATCAGTGACCTTGGGATATGGGAATTTTTTATGGAGCAGAAACTTTCTTACTCAGAAGAACCAATCACTGAAATTCCTGGTACCAAAGTATTTAAGAGTTATTCAGCAAATATTTCCTTGTACTGTTGCAGTATTTTTTATCTTTCCACAACAAATATTGGCAAGTTTGACAAGATTTGGGATAGAAGAGCATTAGTAGCTATTAATCCCAGGGATCACAAAAGCTATGCAGATATAGTGTTGTTCCTGCTGAGAAAAGGGTTTCTCTACCTGGTGTCTGTTCTTTCTTATGATAACAATTGAACATGCAGGACCACTATCTTATGTTCCAGGTGCTGAAGTTAAAAGGTTGTTCAGTACAATAAAAAAAAAAAAAAAGATGACTGAACTAAAACTTGACCCTTGAAGAGGGTCCTTAGCTTTCATTTGGGGCTCTGAGACCCAAAGAAAGTAAAAACGACTAAACAAAATTCTTGGGTCTGTCTAGTTGTGAGGTTCTGTGACTCTAAAGGTGGATGATGACCCAGCTGGGCTACCTTTACTGACTGAACATACCTGCTTCCTAAGCAACAGCCTCTTTTCCGTGTTGTACCCTGTCAAAGTGGTTTTATATAGTATTTCACAACAAAACCCAAGGCAGGCATTTGGAGTCCACTTTATAGAACTTGAGATACAGAGAAAAGAAATGAACCCAGACCTGTGCACTCACTGAAATGGAGGGAGTAAGGTAAAGTAGTTTTCTACCATGCTGTGAGGGAATGGAAAGAACAATCTCAATTTCTTTTCTGGAAATTAATAGAAAATGGATAAACAAATATGTCAGTTGAGACCTCGAGAAAGAAGATGATGAGACAGAAGTGCAAGAGATTTATTTGGAGAGGGGAGAAGTAACACCAGTAAAAAATAAAAAGGGGGCCGGCCCGGTGGCACACTGCTACAGTGCGCCGCTTGGGAAGCGCGGCGGCGCTCCCGCCGAGGGTTGAGATCCCACATACAGACCGGCCACTCACCGGCTGAGCGAGGAGCAGGGGCAACACCGAGGGTTGCGATCCCGTTGCCGGTCCCGGTCCAGTACGGGCGCGACACTGAGGGTTGCAATCCGTTGCCGGTCATGAAAAAAGACAAAAAGACAAAAAAAATAAAAATAAAATAAAAATAAAAAGGGTTAGTAGGAAAAATCTTCAGACCATGATGCAGCTCTGACACTTTTAAAAGAAAATATGGGCATGGGCCATGGAAAGCAGAATTGGGCAGGGAGAGCTTCAGACCAGATGCAGCTCTGGCAAAGTCTTGGCCAACCCCATGGGAGCTCCAGAGCAAAGACTGCCCATGTTGGGCAGAGATGTCCAGGCCCTAATCCCCCACCATAGCCCATTGTTGGCTTAAGGTGCTAACAGCCAACTGCACTCTCACAGCTCAGTGGCACATTTTTCTTGCAGGGAGATCTAGGAAGTGCACCCCCATGGCCACCACGCAAATAAATCATTTTCTGCACTTTTGGGAAGCTAATGAAAGGCAGTTATCTCTGATCCCAGTGGAAATAAGGGCTGTTTGGTCAAATGTCAACAGAAGATTTTGTCATTTACTCGAGTAGTGCGTTTCCAGGCACCAGGTCCTCCCCCACAAAGATCTGTTATTTGACTGACCAGCAAGTCTTCGATAATGGAAACACATCCATTTGTGAAACCTCTGCAAACATCACGGATGGATAACTAAACTACTCTTAACCTGAAGTCGGTTTCCATGGACACACTATAGGGCACAGATGCTGATTTGGAAGTTTGAAGTCTGGAGTCTAATTCTATCTCTCTTTCCCAGGTGGTGAGTGGCATTAGATTTAATGTTTCCATAGTCAGGTTAACAGATGAACATGGTGCTTGTATTTTAAATTACATAAGTGATAATTTCTGTGACTACATGAAGAAACGGAGAGAGTAAATGAACAGTGTGTGTAGCTGTTTCTTCTCTGGAAAGGATTCCCCTGATTTCTCTTTGGATAAGCTCTGAGGTGATTTTCAATCTGTTGCCCATTCACTGGACAGCTTGGGTTCCAGTCTTGAGCATTTATTTCCTTCAGAGATCAGCATGTCAGGGCAGCCTCTGGGGTAATCAAAAGCCACATCAAACTCAAACCAGTAATGGATGACTGACACTAACCTATATTTGTCTATGTCTGTCTCTTCATTCTCAGGCACAGTCCCTTTGGAGAGCTCCTTATTATCCATCCCTCTTTGCCTACAGAACTTCCATGGGGGGCTCTTTGGGGTGTTGCTCAACTCTGGCTCCTGCCAGAGAGACTGATAGAAACCAGGATGGCTGCCAGTTAGGATCATTTTGGCTGCAAGTAACAGAAAGCCCTAATTCGAACTGACTCAATCAGAAAGGAAATTTCTTAGCCTATTATATATCAAAGACTGTTATAAAGTTTTCAAATCCAAATTCTTTTTTTTTTTAATGATGATGAATGGAGCTGGTTGTGAGGGATTAAGAGCTGAAGAGTGTATCTGGGACCATAAGTACTGAGGCAGGGAGGTTCCTCTGGAACAGTCACCTGAAGCAGTTGGGAACTTTGCCTGCCTCTCTAGTTTAGTCTAGTTTAGTCTAGTGCCTGGCTGTGTAGCCTCTGAGCCTGGCTCTTTGGCCCTCCCTGAGACTCTGAAAGCTATGTAAGATTTTGAATAAACCCCTTAAGCTAATAAGAGAGGATTCTGATATTGGAACCTAAGAACTCTGATAGATTCAGAAGAGGATATGTTTAAAATCAACCCAATAATATTGCCACAATTCCCAAAAGATTGAGATACAATATCTCAGAATACTTTTTCAAAGTAAAAGTAAATCTTTCAAAGTGTAGCAAAATAAGAATGCTTTCGGTTCTTCCGTATGTACATTTACTTCCAAGAATGTCAACAATCTCCAAGCTGAAGAATGTTCATAGGTAAGAAATATGTTGAAATAGAGATTCCTATTTTGCAATGATATTTTGCAAACACATTTCTAGTTGTTTCTTCCATGGTATGTCTAAGAGCCTCATTAGAAGATGCCTGGCACTGGCCTATAAGAGGAATCTCAAAGTCAGACCCTTTCCTTCACTGGTACTACCTCCTCTTACTGTGTATTTTGTAATTGTGAGACTGAAACACTATGTATAATCTACTCACGGTAATCAGAAATCCCAGGAAGCCCTGATGCAGTGTTTTGTATTCTGCAGTGGCATGGCAAAATGTATTTACAGTTATCAGAAATCTCTCTAGAAGAGTAAGGGAATAGAAATGTCATTGAAAACAAAAATGTCACATGCATGAATATTATAACAGACTTAACTGACAAAGTCTACCCACTTCCTTCCATTATATAGTGGACAATGGTAACTATTATACAACTAGTCTACTCTTTTTTTTAATCTCAAGGGGAAAAATAGATGGTACCATGAATTGCAGGGTTACTGGAATTTGGACAAACTTCCCCTGTAGTGAAGTTTCAACTTACTTTCACAAGAACTATTTAGAAACTCATAATTTTAGTCCTACATCAATATTTTGTTCTTATATTGAGGCTGTCTTTTTAAAAATCCGTTCTCCAAAACCCTAAAAATTTTATACACAAAAAACTTGTTAAAACTAATAAATGAATTCAGCAAATTTTCAGGACACAAAATCAACATGCGAAAATTGGCTGCATTCTTATACACTAACAATGAACAATCTGAAAAGGAAATAAAATAAAAACCAACCAACAAACAAACAAACAAAAATTCCATTTACAATAACACCAAAAAGAATAAAATACTTAAGAATAAACCTAACCAAGGAGGTGATAGAATTGCACACTGAAAATTACAAAACACTGATGAAACAAATTAAAGAAGATACAAATAAATGGAAAGACATCCCATGTTCATGGATTGAAAGACTTAATACTGTCAAGATGCCAATACTAACCAAAGCAATTTACAGAATCAACACAATCTCTATCAAAATCCCAGTGGCATTTTTTACAGAAATAGAAAAAAAATTCTAAAATTCCTATAGCATTCAGGGAACCCCAAATAGCCAACACAATTTTGAAAAAGAACACATTTGGACAACTCACACTTCCTTTTTTTTTTTTTTGTCCTTTTTGAGACCGGCCGCACCACGCTCAGCCAGTGAGTGCACCGACCATCCCTATATAGTATCCGAACTCACGGCGGGAGCGCTGCTGCACTCCCAGCGCCGCACTCTCCCGAGTGTGCCACGGGCTTGGCTCCACACTTCCTGAATTCAAAATGTATTGCAAAGCTACAGTAATTGAAATAGTGTGGTACTAGTATAAAGACAGACATAAAGACCAATGGAATAGAATGCAGAGCCCAGAAATAAACTCACATATATATGGCCAAATAATCTTTGACAAGGGTTCCAAAACCACTCAATGGGAAGAGGATAGTCACTTCAACCAATGGTGTTGGGAAAGCTGGATACCCACATGCAAAAGAATGAAATTCGACCCCTATCTTACATCACTCAAATATTAACTGAAAATGGATAAAAGACCTAAACATAAGACCCCAAACTGTAAAACTCATAGAAGAAAACATGGGGGAGAGAAAGCAAAGTAGACAAATAGGACTACATCAAATGTAAAAACTTCTGCACATCAAAGGAAACAATCAAGAGAGTAAAAAAGCAATGTACAGAATAAGAGAAAGTATTTGCAAATAAGAGAAAGTATCTGATACAGGGTTAATATCTAGAACATATAAAGAACTCCTACAACTGAACAAAAACAAAAAAATCAAATGACTCAATTAAAAAGTGGGCAAAAGACTTGAATAAACATTTCTCTAAAGGTGGTATACAAATGGTTAACGAGCATATGAAAAGATGCTCAATATCACAAATCATCACAGAAATGCAAAGGAAAACCACAATGAAGTATCACCTCATACTCATTAGGATGGCCACTATCAAACAAAAACAGAAAATATACAAGTATTGGTGAGAATGTGGAGAAACTGGAATCCATGTGCACTGTTGATGAAATTGTAAAATGGTGCAACCATTATGGAAAACAGTATGAAATTTCCCCCAAAATTAAATGTTCACCACATGCTACAACACGGATGAACCTTGAGGGCATTATGCTAAGTGAAATAAGCTAGTCACAAAAAGACAAATACTGTATGATTCCACTTAAACAGAGTATCTAAAGTATTCAAATTCCTAGAGACAGAAAGCACAATGGTTGTTTCCACGTGCTGGTGGGGAGGGAGAAAAGGGGAGTTGTCTAATTGGCATAGAGTTTCAGTTATGCAAGATGAAAAAGTTCCGGAGATCTGTTTCACAGCAGTGTGAATATACTTAACATTACTGAACTGTACACTTAAAAATGGTTAAGATGGTAAATTTTATGTTATTTTTTACCACAATTTAAAAAGACCCCAAATTTCCATACTTCAAAATAAAAGATAACATGAAGGTGCACATCAAATCCAGAGACCTCTACTGTAAGAGTGTATTCCATTAGCATTTGAGAATATATCAATGAAGACATTTCTGTGCCGATTTTTTTCTTGTTCCATATCACTGTGCAACTAGGGTATCAGACTTTGGTTTCCAAATCAAGGGAGGGCCTCCTCAGTATTGTGCAGAATGCAATGCTTAGGCCCTTACCTGCCTTGACTAGTTTAAAGTCCATCTATTGCCTCCTTCTTGATGTCCTCTTATATGATAAGAATCCCCTGGGAATTGTAGTATCTCAACCTAAAATTCTCCACCTCTTTTTGTGGCAATCAGAACTCACAGCACCCTCTTGACACTGGAGAACATTACAATCACCACCAGTTGGCCTCCAGACCACCAGGCCAAGGGAATATTGCAGCTGATGGGACCACTCATCCCCACTATAGCTGCCAAAGAAGGGATTTAGATTAAGAAACCATGTGATGTTAAAAAGAACAAATCCAGTGGCCTGGGCTTTTTGGACCCATCCACAAGGCCACTTTATCAGGCTAAGCCAGTCCCCAGGAGGACTGAACTGGGATGAGTTCATTGCTGTCACATACTCCAGACCTAGGAATACCACTTCTGATTCAAAGCTGCAGCCAGCCCATTGCTCCAGTGTCCCCCACCCCCATAGTAACTGCATTTCAGGGTCCTTGATGTCATTCCCTACCCCCGGTGTTTGTTCTCTGTCGCCCAGGTCCACTTTAACAGATTTCATTCCTGAATCTCAGGGAGAAAGCTTGGTGATGACAGTGCCTTTCCTTCCAGAAGCCCCTTCACCTTCTAATGCAAGTTTTCCCATTTCCCTGCCAGCAACCTTCAAACTCTGCATATCATGAACTTGTGGAAAGAGGAATAAGAAGAAAAATTGACCAGGTACCCAATTACAACCCTTCTCACTTTTTTTAGTGGACGAGTGAGATGGAGGTAGGGTCAGGTAGAAATATCAGGGTGGGAAGACTCAGAATATTCTCTACCACACTTCACCAGCCTGTGGGTTTACCACCTCTTAAAAGCCCAGTGACCTTCCTTCAGTATTCCAATCTTTCTCACCCTTGTTTGTCTTTGGATCTCCAGTTCTGTCTTTGACTTCCTGTATGTGTTCATTGAGTTGAATTGCAGGTGAGGCAGAGAGACAAGGATGATTTCAAACAAGCACACTCCCTTGGCTTCGGATCAATTGTCAATGTATTGTACTAAGGCACAACTACCCCAAAAGCAGTGGGAGATGGGTTCATTCCAGGTTTGGCAGTGAGGATTCACCTTAAACATTAAAGACCATCACCCTTCAGAAATCCTTGCCTGAGCCTTGGTAAAGAATGTGCTTCATTTTGGAGGAGATGTAGTCACCTGCAGTGTGTGCGTGCTTGCGTGTGTGTGTGTGTGTGTGTGTGTGTGTTGCAGGTGGAGTCACATAACCCAGTGGATGAACAGGAAGAAAGATGCAGAGGCTGAGAAGAAGGTTATGGATGAAATTACCGTTGGGTGGCCTCCAGGTGGAGAGGAATCAGTTGTGAGTTTTCCAAAGTGAAGTTCAAGGTCATCTTGACCCTGGCTGATACTTTCCCAGAAGACAATGGACATTTCCCCAGAAAATAGCTTACGGTGTAATGCATCTCTACGGGTTTTGAAGTTACAATCTAGATTATAAAATCGATCCAAGATAGGATTATACTTAGTGACACTGTCTCCCAACCAAAAGCATTTATCAAGTGCTTTCTATGTGCTAGGCATTGTGTTAGGTGTTAACAACCTTGATCATTTAAACCACACAACACCATAGGAGATATGTACAATTATTTCTACTTTGTGAATGAAGGAACTGAATGTCAGAGAAGCTTCCCAAAATGCACATGGCCAGTTAGTGAAAAGTAGGGATTTCAAGCCCACATCAAGCTTCCCACTATACTGTGACACTATAGTACCTAGAATTTTCTGCTTTCTCCCTTCACCCCTTGGGATGGAGGTCGTGGCAGCCATAGCAAATGAAGAAAGATGGATGACTGGTGTATGTCTAAGCATGACAGAGAAAATGGGCAGAAGAAATGGACGGACCAGTGAATAGCTGAGCAATGATGGAGAAGTGATGAAGAGCCTACTCCAATACATTCCCAGGTATGATACAGCCTAAAAAAGCTGGAAAAAGTTTGTTCTGTCTTAGATTTGAGGACCTAGATTTGAGGAGCTGTGTCTTCTGTGGTGTTGTATATTAGAATAGCAATTACCTTCCTTCTCTGCCTGCCATGACTGTTTGTCCCCTCCAAAGCTCATGTTGAAACTTAATCCCTATTGTAACAGTATTAAAAGGGCAATCCAACTATGGTATTTGAAAGGTGGGGTCTTTAAGAGGTGATTTGATCATGAGGGCTATGCACTCATGAATGGATTAATCTATTCATGAATTAATAGGTTAATGGATGAATGGGTTATCACGTAAGTAGACTGGTGGCTTTATAAGGAGAGGAAGAAAACATGTTAGTATGCCCTTGCCCTTCTGCTGTGTGATACCCTGTGTCACCATGGGACTCTGTACAGAGCCCCCACCAAGAAGAAGGCCCTCATCAGATGTGCCCCCGTGACCTTGGACTTTCAAGCCTCTGGAACTGTAAGAAATAAATTTTTTGTCTTTACAAATTACCCAGTTTTAGGTATTTTGTTATAAGTGACAGAAAATGGACTAATACACTGCCTATATAGTCCAGAGCTTGTTAGTTCAGCAGATTAAAACAATGAGTTGAGGGTCAAAAGCTGATTCCTGGGTGACACACGTGCATGGAAGAATGTATACTGTCCTCAATTCTTCACCCTTCCCCACATCACATCCTTTATCTTGAGGCTTTGCAATTCCTCTCACTAGAGGCAGAGTATGTTCCCCCACCTCATTGGTACTGGGCTTGACAATGTGACATGTGTTAGCCAATGGGATGTTAGCAGATGTGATGCAAACGGAGGCTCAAAATACACCTTTGAAGCTGGGCTTGTTCTCTTGTTTCTTCCATCGTTGTGAGCAGAACATGGCCCAGGTAGCCTGCTAGTTCAAAGAGGATGGGAGACACCTGGAGTAGACCTAGACCTAAGCTGCTCCTTAGAACCAAACCCAGTCAAGGTTAGCCTAGATAAGCCAATCCCCAGATGCATGAGGAAGAATAAACAACTGTTGTTTTAACACAATGAAAGAGTTTTGGGGTGGTTTGTTATGCATCATAATTGTGGCAGTAGCTGGCTGATACCTGAGGATATACAGGCATAAGCAGCACCCGACAATAAGTATCTAACAGCGTGTGTGTGTGCACCTGTGCGAATGGACCCTGAAGGGGGGGTTAGTATGCATCCTTCACCATGATGAGATGCAACACTTCTTCCAGAGCATCGTGTTCATAGCCAATAAGACCATGCATGCACATACTTACCAATACTGAGGGAATTTCTTCTCCTTGTTTCCATAAAAATTAAACTGTAGTACAGCTGTTTCTACAATGCCCATAAATGGAATGTTGTGACTGAGATGTTTCTAAAGTTTCCCTTCTCAAAGGGTGACACCTGAAAACCCAATTTCTTCCTGGATATTCATTGAGAGAGCCTCAATGATGTAAAGACAGCTATGCCGAGCATAGAAAGGACTGAATATGGAGTCGAGCCTGGTGGGGTGCTGTAGCAGACTTGCACCAGCTTGCAAGAGCTGATTGTTAAATGGTCAGGAATTTTGCAAGCCCATTGTTAAAAACATCATTACAAAAAATTAAATTACATAAACGTGCACTACACTTCACCCTGCAGCTCAACTCTGCCCTCAGTTCCCAGGGTCCATCCTACAAGGTGGCTATTGTAGCAGGCCACCTGACTATGGTTGTGTCCCAGTTATGATTGCTGGACTTCTCCCTTGTGCCCAGGCCCTGCCTGGTCACGGCTCCCCACCCAAACCCAAGCCCAGCTCCTGTCATGGGGAATCTTCTTTGGTCCTGTCCTATTTCTATTTGGAAGATCTGATTTGAGCTGTAACCCTGAGCTCCTCCTGGGTCTGAGCTCTTGCTTTGTTCTTGAAAATCACTCTCCCAGAATCTCATGTCTTCTCCCAAACCCCAGCTGAGTGACCAGAGCTTTTAGCCATTCAAAGACCTGGAAGTTGATTGCCTGCCCTGACCCTAACACTCATCATAACTCCTAACCCTAATTCCTAACCTCTAACCCTAAACCGAACTTCAAATCCCAACTGCTAACCTTAATCCAAACCTCTAACGCTAACTCTAAATCTTAACCCTAATGGTTACCCAAACCCTTATCCAAACACCAAACTCTACTCCCAACTCTAACCCCAACCCTCTAACCACAAACCCTATCACGTAACTCTAATCCCTGCTTCCTAACCCTAACCCAACCCTAACATGTAACTCTAACTCCTAACCTTAACCCCCAGCCCTAACCCTAACTCCCAACCCTAACCTGACCTCTAAACCGGAATCTCTTTCCCCAGGACACTATAGCTCCCCTCCCCCCGCCGCAACTCCTTTGTCATGCTCCCTCCCAGGGTCAGCTGCTTTTCTAGAGAAGGACTTGCGATTTCCCTGAGCCTTTTAGGCCAGACTAGACCCTTTGATCTACGTTTGGAGGTTCCTCTGAGTGACTGAACCAGATTCAGGCCTAATTTTTCAGTCCCAGCATCTGCCTGCCTGCCCCATCCTGCTCTCAGGAATGGTTTATTCCCTAGCTCAATCCTGAGACAGAATGACAAGCTTCAGTTTCCTAGGAAATTAATGTAGGAAGAAGAAATCTTCCTTGATACTGTTTACAAAACCAGGCAGCTTGAACTCTGGAGCTAGCCTGCTCAGCCACTCCACTCCTTGTGTAACTTTGGGCAAGTTACTTAACTTCTCTGTGCCTCGATTTCCTCCTCCAGAAAATGGACTTAATAATAGTACCTCTGTTATAGGGTGGTCATGAGGATTAAATGAATTAATATATAAAAGTACTTAGAACAGCACCTGGCATTATAGTGACCACTAAGGAAGTGTTTGCTTTTGTTAACATTGTTGTGACTATTGCCAAAAAAAAGTATACACTTTTCTCTTCAGACTCCCCTTGCTTTTATAATGAGGGCAAAAAAAAAAACCCAAAACAAAACCACAAAAAACTAAACATGCTTATTTTAGAAATTTTACAAAGAACAGAAAAGTATAAAAAGAAGGAAAAAATAACCCACATCCAGCCAGTTACTTACATTTCAAGGACAAAAGGTAATTTGACTTTGCTAACAATCTGCATTTTAGTAGATTTTGAATTGCTGCAGCCAAGCCCAGCCAAGCAGAGCTGTACTTTGATTTTATTTTGCTTTTGGCACTCAACTATAATTCCAGGCATAACATGGGGTCTCTGTATGTTTGTCTTTCCCACTAGGTTGGAAGCTTCCAGAGGAGAGGAACAGTGTCGCTTTAATCTCTGCAGCACCAGTAACGCCCATAACAGAGTCAGACCAGGAAAGATGCTCTCTAAATGACTGCGCCTGGTTTCCAGCAGATGTAACTAGTTTGGAATTTTGTTTCACAGTCCTTTGCTCAGAAATGTAGGTTTCTAACAGAACTATCCTTGAAATAAAATATAAGAAAAGAATCCCCTAGTGGAATTTAGTGGGGTTCTGTGTTACCTCTTATCACAAATCTTAAAAAAGGCTGCTTTCCTCTATTGGGTAATTTTAAATATTTTTACCACAGGGTACATGGCTCATTAAAGCAGTGATTTTCCACTTGCAGGTACAAAAACTGAAAAGAGAGCTGGCCAGGGCCATGCCCCAAGGAAACATGGCATCTCTTCTGAGCTTAGTATTTTTGCCAGCTGCCTGCCAAAGACCACAAACCAATGGAGGGTTCTTTTCCAACACAGATAACTGTACTCTAATCGACATTGTTCCCTCTCTTAAGTAAGCTTACCAAGCGACGGCTAGTGCCACCCAAGCAGTAAAATGAGAAATGGAAATATGACGCTTAATGTGGCATGAACATGGGAGCTTTTTAAAAAATTGTGTTTAAGAAAACTTTAGAAGAGGCAAGAGAGAAGATTGAACAGACATGTCGATTTCAGCGGCTAATC
The DNA here is from genome assembly GCF_000696425.1 of Galeopterus variegatus. NCBI lineage: Eukaryota > Metazoa > Chordata > Mammalia > Dermoptera > Cynocephalidae > Galeopterus > Galeopterus variegatus. The sequence goes on along the minus strand of NW_007728106.1, from coordinate 20,990 downwards.
CTGCTTTCCATCCTAGCCTACTTCTGCCCTCCCCTTTCTCTTTGATCTTCTTTCCAGTTGGCCTGATGTTCACAGCAGAGAGAGCTGATCTAACCAAGCTTTTCCCCTTCCAGAAAGGTGCTTTGTGATGTTTCTGTGCAAACCCAATATACTTACTGAAAATGAAGTAGGGGACAGAAGCAATAAAAGAATGAATGTGCAAACTCACAATCCAAAAGAAGAAGAGGCTCTTCCCCCAAATTATGAGCAGCTTCTAAATCACACAGGGCATCAGCAGAGGCAGAAAATGTATGTATGTGTAAGAAAGGTATGCTTACATATTATATAAATCTATGTGTCTGTCTCCAAAAGCTCTAATTAAGAACTAGAAGAAAGTAGCCAAGGCTTGACTGTATACCAAAAACTCAAGATAGCGCCAGGGCTGTTTTGTCATTGGTGTTTTTCCTCCCGCAGAACAGATTCTCTTCTCTCTTCCTCATTTTACAAGGCTATGTTTAGAATAGACGTCAGAGCTAGTAAACCAACTTGCAAAGCAAGACTTTCCCAAGGGTGTCATCTTGTGGTGCTTCTTTGTACTACAAGCTTGCTTAGACCTAATGCAGAAACAGCTGGAAACAAGTGGCGAACAACTTGGAATCAGTCCATTCATGATTTACAAAGTTGAACCTTTGAGACTTGGCATTGGATCGTGTGTGGCAAGTGCCAAACATATGAGTGTTGAGAGAGGGTTAGAAATTTTAAAGTACAGCCACAAGGTGGAAATCATACCTTTAGGAAACAGTGTCTTTGGTCAGTCCGAACATTCAGCTGGTTTCATCAATTAGCATACCCAGGTTTATGTATTTTTGTATCAAGCCATGAAAGTGTTTACAAAGGGCCACTGAGGAGAGAATCATGAAAATACAACTTCCAGGGAAAGGACTTAGAGTCACTGCATTTTAGAGATAGAAGACTCCTTTTATAGAAGTGGGCTTAACCCGGGGACCATGGTCCTGCTTTAGGGAAAATGAACTACTTGAAATTGAACATAAGGAGCAGTGTGTTGCTACATATGGGCATTTTAACACAGAGAGAATCCATAGTTTTTGTCAGATTCTCAAAGGAGTCCATGGCCCTAAAAAGACTAAGAACTAGTGCTTGAGATCCTAGCCTAACCTCATGCCCTGTACAAAAATTCTGTCTACAACAGCCTTGACAGACTCAGTTACTGTCAGTTTGGACTTTACTGTGATGGAGACACCATTACTTTGAGGCAGTTGTTCAATGCTAATTTCTTCTAAGCAATCGGAAGTTTAATATTGCACTGGGTTTTGCTTCCCTGGAATGTCAACACACTGGGCTTAGTTTTGCTCTCTACCCTAGCACAGCATGCATGGTCCAGTCCTTTTCCAAATGGCCTCCCTTCACATCGTCCCTGCTAGCTTGATGTTCCTCCTCCACGTCTCCCTTTTGCCAGACTAAACCTTCCCAGCCCATACAGCTTTCATTTGCCATGGTTTTCAGAGCTTTCATTTCCCGGGTACTCTGTCCCTTTTTTTGAGACAATGTTTCTTTGAAACCTTGATATACAAAACTGGATGCACTACCCCCAATGACAGCCCCTTCCACCTACAGATTGCCTGACCTGAACTTGTTCAAAACACCCAGACACTCTTTTCTATTTCTGCTTCTCTCTAATTTAACCAGGAGTCTTTCACCCTTTCCACCTTAAAGGGGGAAAACAAACTAGGGGCTGTGTGGTTCTTTCTCCCTGTCCTTCACATCACTTCACTCACCCCAAGCAGACCTATCCTTTCCTTATTTTATTTCTGGTCCAAATATAGCATAAAAGCTCTTTTACTGCGAACATTAGGTTTTCCTCAAATCCAAGCTTATTCTCTTCTTTTGACTTCCACTGTGATAAATTTTGACATGCTTTGTGTTTATCCTTTAATGATATCTTGTTTCTGTTTTTGTACATATTCCTTTCAAATCAAAGCTATTGAAGAATTGCTGCCTCAATGGCTTCTTTAGATCTGCCCCATTTCTCTCTTCTCCAGCTTCCTTTGTGGTTATATCTTCTGAGCGGTTTTTCAGCAACCATTTTCTCTTGCTCATCTCTATCTTTTAGACTCTCTGGCCATGAGCTCATGCCCATATTTTTTGGTAGATATTCTGAAATCTTCTTTCTTAAACTCTGGGGACATGCCTGTGGATCTCTTTCTTAGCGATCTCAATTTGTCCTTGTCATTTTCTCTAGTTTCCCATCACTCCCATTGTCATCTCATTGATGATCATTTGCATCGGTATAGCAGTTCTCCTTATGGCTTCATCAGCACTGTAAGGTAATGAGAGGTAAACAAAAGAGACAATGACAAATGATCAAGGCTGGAGGTGAAACTAGGAAGAAACCAATAGAGAGGGCAGCTCAGGAAGGAATTCTATGAATGCTGACTGTGTCTCACAGTTTTCCTCTTGGGCTCAGCCTGGTGCAATGGTGTCAGGGGTGGATTTTCAGAGATCCAGGTGTGGCTCCAATAGCCAGCGATGGAGTGAACAAAAATGTACAAGGCCAGCGTGGGTGGAAGCTCTTGCCTTGTTCTTACCTTGGGTGCACTAATTCCTGAGCCACCAGCAGCACCAGTCTTCTGGAACCTCATGAACTAGAAGACCAGGACCTCTTACAATCCCTTTGCTGGGATTGTCCCAGAAATCTGGCCAGACAGACCTACCTGACATAAACTCTGCAGGCAGCGATTTAGTGGGAGAGCTGGTCCTTGTTTACAAAATGAACAATTCCCACTCACCCTGGCAGACTCTGTAAGTGTCCTGTCCATATCCGCTCAGCATTCACCAGTCCTTACGTGCTGACAGCTTTGATTGCAAGCATCTGCAGCTCTGCCTGGGGCTTTCTCCAGCTGCAGGAGAGGACTCACCACATACCCAGGGTAAGCCAGAGGTTTCAGGAAGCAGCCTCTAGCCATTGATTAAAGAGACCTGATGGCAAAATACTGCAGTTTCTCACCCCCAAGTGGTACAACTCAGAGCTACGGGCTCCACAGTCTCACAGAGATGCACAGCAGGATTGAGCCCCAGTTGCCCACAGTGATAAGCTGCTCCCTGACACCAATAACATGCCCTGTACTGATTGACTGACTTGCCTTCCCTTCCCTTCCCTCATCTCCCCTCCCCTCCCCCACTTCGGTACTGGTGCTCCCTGGGATCACCTCCCTAGTAAAGTGCACTCTGATACTAGTCTCAGGCCTTCTGGGGGACTCAGCTTAAGACATTCCCCGATTGTAGCTCTTTTAAAATCATATCCTTTGCTCCCCTCTTCTTTAGGGTTTACATAATGACCACTCCAGGGAAATTGTTCTTCTGTACCCTACCCCTGACTAGCCATCTCGCTTTGTGCCTCCCTAGGAAAATAGTCGTGAAGCAGCCTCCACGCTTTTCCACGTTCCTTCACGAGTGGGCTCCTGGTTACGCTAAGCTCGTGGGAACCCTGCCTGTAAGCCACCCTGACCACTCATCATCGCCTTCCTGCTGCTGGCCTCCACCAGTCCCCTAAGGCAGTGGTTCTCAGGGCATGGGCTAAGGATCCCCACATCTGAAACACCTGAGGAGTGTGTTAAAAAGGAAGCTTCCTGGGGCCTACCAACAGAATCAGAATTTCTAGAAACAAAGCCCAGGAAGCTACATTGAAAACGATTCCTCGGGGACTCTTACACAGTCCGTTCCACGCTCAGAAGTTTGAGCAGTCGACAATCAGCAGCATCAGTTTACCTCAACCAGTTCTCTGCCCAGCCTTGTTTAGCAAAACCCACAGCACCCAGCAGACGTCAGGCACTTCATCCAGCTAGATCCATCCCTTTGCCTGATTCTGCGTGGCCTTCCTCGCTGTCCTGTGCGCTTTTCCTAACCTCTCAGGCTTCTGACACTGTTTTGCTCATTGTGCAGAGAGCAGAAGTGCCTGGGGGGTTAGGCTTCCTGGGGTGGAATTTAGCCAATGACTGACAGGCATGGGCATCTGAAAGCCCAGCTACCTTGCTTGATTTGGGACACCACCTTGGGGCATAACTCACCCTCAAGAGCTCCCCTGAGGGATCAGGCTGAGGTGGAGACTTCGCTTAAGATAGAGGTGGAAAAGGGGAGAGGGGAGGGAGAGAGGGACAGGGGTTAACGGGAAATTAGTTAATAGACACAAAAAACGATTGTGCACTACACTGATGAATAAGCTAACTATCCTGATCCAGCCGTCATGCATTGTACACAACTACTGGAAATCAACTTTGTACCCCACATATGTATAAGTTATATTAAAAAAAAAAAAAGATCATCCCCTTGCTTGGCTTCCTCCGCCCTTCTCTGTCCTGCCCCCCATTCCCTCCCCTGCCTCCCCTGGGAGCATGTCCTTAACAAATCACTTGCACATGAATCCTCGTCTCAGGGTCTACTTCTGGGGACATTTACTTAAGTACCTATTTTACTTCTTTTTCCCTGACTTGTGCTATGTGAGTGAACTTGAAAGTAGCTAATTACACCATAAATAACAATTCTGCTCAGTATAAAATTGTTCACAAGGAGTTTAAGTTATTTTTAAAGAAGGTGCCTGGGTGGATGGAGGTCATGAAAGCTAATGTCCTTTTTCCTACACTACCATTTCCTCTTCTTCAATAATAGCTAGTATTTAATTAGCACTTAATGTATTCCCAGCACCGTTCTAAGCATTCTCACGTATGTCGTTTAATCCTCACAGCAGCCCTGTGATATTGGCACTTTTATCATTTCATTTTATGATGAGGAAACTGAACACATAGGTAGTAAGTGACTGGTCCAAGGTCACACAGCCAGTAAGTGGCAGAGCCAGCAATCAGTCCAGGCAGTCAGGTTCTGATATCTGTGGCTGACATGGATTTCTCCTTTCTTGGAGCCACGCTGTATTTATTTGTTTGGCGTAACTTTGACATTATGGACTGTCTTGTTCACTGTGCACTTGATGTGGCCATGTCTTATCTCACCCCAAAGACATTAATTCCCTTGAAGGTGGATCCACCTTTTCATATCACTTGTAGCTTCTCCCTAGGGCGGGGCATACCCTGTATGTATTTGCATATAGATTGATCATATTTTTAGCCAGTTTCCTCCTGCCTGGTCCTTGGTTCTCGGTCCTCTTTCTTTAACAACCTCCTCTGGCTATAGGCCCAGACTTCCTTTTCTTCCTTCTTGTCTATCACCATCACATGCCATGACCAGTAGATTGTCTAAATCTTAGATACTATACAGCTGAGTTGTCTGTACATGGGCCTAACATCATGAATATTATTAAAATTTAAGCCTATATAATCCCCTAGTCCTCCGCCCCAAATCAAGACATATTTTGCATGCTTTGCTGTGTTGTCCAATTTAGTAACCACTAGCCACATGTGGCTATTTAAAATTAAATTGATTAAAATTTAATTTATTTTAAAATTTAGTTTCTCAGTCCCACTAGCCACATTTCAAGTGCCCTGGGGGACAGCACGGATACAGAATATTTCCATCACTGCAGAAAGTCCTCTTAGACAGTGCTGCTTCACAGGCCAGCATAGCTGATTTTTCTTTTGAAGACTAAATAAAATTATTTCTTTCTTGCCAGCTTCTATAGACTCCTACACACTGCTACTAAAATCACATTCGTGTCCGCCCTAATACACAAGGATGTTGATATGCTGCCTGGGATGTGGGCTGGAAGATAGGGATGAAGGTAACCTCTTCCCCAACCGCATTGGGTCCCTGAGGATGCTAGAGGCACCTAGAGTTATCTTGGCTGTGGCCCTGGTTTTCATTTAGGAAAACTTTTTGGAACAACAAACAAATTCAAGCGCATCCCCTCTTGTTTGCCAACACCCACCTTCTCTGAGTTCCTGGTCCCCAAAGGACATGGGGATGTGAAGAGTTTTAACACAAAACTACACTTTTTCCCTCTCAACATTAAAATCTCTGGTTATAAACAAAATAGGACAACTCAATAACAAAAAATCAAAGAACCTAATCAAAAAAATGGGCAAAGGACTTGAATAGATATTTCTCCAAAGATGATATACAAATGGCCAACAAGCACATGCAAAAATGCTCAACATCATGAATCATCAGAGAAATGCAAATGAAAACCTCAATGATTTATTTATTTGTTTATTTTGGGCAGCTGGCAGGTACAGGGATCCTAACCTTTGACACTGGTATTGTAACACCGTGCTCTAAACAACTGACCTAACCGGCCAGCCCTTTTCAGTTTTTTGGTTTTTTCATCCAGTCTGGGGATTTGAACCCTTGACCTTGGTATATTCAGCACCACGCTCTTCCAAATGAGCTAACTGGCCAGCTCCCAAACCACAATGAGATACCATCTCATACCCGCTAGGATGGCCACTATCAAAACACACACACACACACACACACACACACACACACACACACACAGAGAAAATAACAAGTGTTGGTGAGGATGTGAAGAAATTGGAACCCTTGTGCACTGTTAATGGGATAGTAAAATGGTGCACACAGCCACCATGGGAAAGAGTATGGAGGTGTCTCAAAAAATTAAAGACAGAACTACCATATGATCCAGTAATCGTACTTCTGAGTATATGAAAGTACTTCAGAAAGTTCATGGAAAAATAGAATTAAAAGACAGTATAATCTTTCTCAAAAAGATGTTTGTTTCACCCATGCTCATAGCAGCATTATTTGTAACAGCGAAGGGGTGGGAGCAACCCAAATTTTGGAAAGGAAATACTGTCACATGCTACAACATGGATGAAATAAGCCAGTCAATACTGTACAATTCCACTTACATGGGGTATCTAAAGTAGTCAAATTCATAGAAACAGAAGGTAGAATAGTAGTTGCCAGGGAGGGGGAAATGGGGAGCTGTTTAATAGGTATGGAGTTTCAGTTTTGTGAGATGAAAAAGCTATGGAGATCTGTCTTACAACAATGTAAATATACTTAATACTACTGAACTGTACCCTTAGAAATGGTTAAGATGGCAGAAATATGTAGGAGGGGGAAGCCAGGAGGACTCGAATTGCGATGGTGAGGAGGAGGGGACAGTGTCTCAGGCAGGTCCCTGCTGGCAAGAGATAACACACTCAAAAGTGAAATTGGGGAGAGTTTAATAAAGAAACTATATACAAGGGATAGTGAAACACCCTGTGGCAAGCAACAGAGAAAGCCACGCTCACACCTAGCCTGACCGGGCGAGGGGAGGGAGCAGTTACCAAAACCGGTGGGAGCTATAGTGCGGGGAGAGGGCTGCCTGATGGGAACCGTGGCCCTCACTAGAGAACACAGCCCCTGTGTCTCTGTGTTCCTGTCTCAGATCTCCTGCCAGTGTCCCACATTGACTGGACCCAACTGGAAGCCCCAGTCTCCAGGAATATCCAGCTCAGGAGCTCAAACTATTTTCCACTGGGCATTGATGGCATCTGGAGACCTCGAAGACATCTGGGTTACACATACATCCACCAGAGCCATCGTCTGTGGCTTGTCTCCATCCAGCACCTTAGCCTTCCTTCTTCTGGTAACAGAAGCCACTTTGTCATGTGGAACTGCCTGTCTCCCACTTTGAATCATTCTCTATCCCCCTGATGAAAAGGGTGGCATGTCATCAAAGCTTGGCCAATCATAACACACCATCTCCCCAGCCACTGGAGGCAGGAGCATGACCCAAGTAGAGCCAAATGGAGTTTTCTCTGAAATGTTATCTCTGTCTTCTTTCCTTCCTGCCATCGTATTGTCTATCCATCTATAGATAGTAGAACAGAGAATCTCTCATTTCTCTGGGGTCGACTAAGCTAGAAAGATATGAGCTTCGCTCTCTTCCCACACCATGTGCAAGGATGTCTAGGAGATAAAGAGACCAACAGAGAGAGAGAGAAGTAGAACTGAGAAGAGAGAGGAAGTGGCAGAGAGCCCTGATGATGTCATTCGATGTCTTAGAGTCCCCAAAACAAGTTCTATCTCTGGACTTGCCAGTTTCCTGAGCCAATAAATCTCCCTCTTTGCTTACACTGGCTTGAACTGGATTTCTATTACTTGCACTAGAAATGGTGTAACACAAAAGCCCTGACTAACAGAAAACACACACTCGAACACACACCAGCCTGCCTTACCCTCCCCACTGCAGTCACTCCCGCTCTCTTCCAGTCTCCATCCTTACAAACTGCACTCATGGAAATCTGCAATCTCATCAACCTCCCCCAAACTGCTAAGTCATTGTGTTACAAGTATTTTAGTACGGTATATGAGAGCAAGCAACTTTAAGTTTAAAAAAATAAATTTATATCAGTATATTATTAAAGGTTGTATTATAATTTTCATTTAAATATATTCTTGAATAATTTTCATAATATATAAGGACAAAGTTTGGCTTTTCCACATTTAACAAGTGATGCATGCTGCTTAATTTATTTTCAATTAAATATGCAAGAAAGGCCATGGTTTATCTACAACTTCAAAATGACATATTAATATTGTGTTTGGAGACCAATGTGTATTAATACATAGATTGAAATTTAACTGTGTGTTGAAGCCCTCCAAACTGCTTTCATGTCCTGTATTTGGAATTCTTGAATTTTGCACTTAAAAAAAATCAATTACCTTATTATTATAATTTTCATGTTTTGTTTCTAAAAGAGGAGACATGAGTTCTTTCTGGCCGCTATTTGCAAGTGAGTACTTCTCCAGAAATAACACATTGTGGGTTTGGATAATTTTATTTCCAGTAAAGGAAAAGCCAAATTGGATAAAAAAAAAAATCCCTCCTTTTAACTTTTATTTTGAAATGCTAGACATATCTTGATGTACTAAGAAAGGATGATATCAATGTACCTTATAGGTCTGAAATCAAAATTCAGAATTATCATTTTTATGTCCCTTGTTGGCTCATTCTATTTTTTTTTATCATCTTAACCATTTTTAGGTGTACGGTTCAGTAGCTCATTTTATTTTAAATGAGTATTCTTGATGCCTCTTCTTTACGCAACAATCTGTTGTGAGATTAGTTAGTTGAATAAAAATAACTGAAAGAGGTAAAATGGTCAAAACCACTGTAGCAGTGAAGCAGTCCGCTGAATGAGAAAACAATCACGTGGCTGATGCTGGAACAGGCCCAACCAATCTCCCCTAACTGCCCCAAACACCTAGTCAACAATTGGAGGCTTTCCCAGTTAGAATTAAAACAGATTCCACTATTATATTTTTTAAATCATGAACCTCAGAACATTTTCACAAACCCCTGAGTATTTTTAGTGCCAAAACTGAAGTTGAAAATCTTAGATTCATATCCTGGTTAGACCTCTCACCAGCTCTGTGACCTTGAACATGTTACTTTCTTTGTCTTTCTCTGATACTGTTTGTGTATATACAAATGAGGATTTAAAGTACCTACCTAGTGAGCTGGCCAGACCACAATCTGGGTACACCACAGTCAAATGCAAAGACAAGGAGAATGTCAACTTGCACTTGGCTTCAGTTGTCTTCACTTTAATTTCTGTCACACCAGCAGATGGATCAAACTGCACAAAGGATAAAGTGGAAATGATCCAAATGAACGAACAGACATAGCTCATCAAAGCACCCTAACAGCATGAGGAGACTGCCAGGTGAGAGAAACAAAGAGGTCAGCTTCATGACATCGTTAGGCTGGGGCAGACCCGGAACACGACAGCAGTGGTTTTCAAAGTGTGGTCCCCAGCATTTTTGACCTGAGCACCTGTGAGAAATATGAATTTAGAAACTTTGGGGCTGGGGCCCAGTGCTTTGGATTTTCACAAGCCCTCCAGAGGATTCTGATGCACACTCAGAGAGTGTAAGGACCTGCACTACAGCATGAGGTAATTCTTTTTGGAACCAGTTCTGGTTCTCATTTTTCTTTTTTTTTTTTTTTTTTTTTGTCTTTTTTTTTTTTTTTCCGTGTCCGGCAACGGATCGCAACCCTCAGTGTTGCCCCCGTACCGGACCGGGGACCGGCAACGGGATCGCAAGCCTCGGTGTTGCTCCCGCGCCTCGCTCAGCCAGTGAGCGGGAACCGGTCTGTATGTGGGATCCGAACCCTCGGACGGGAGCGCCGCCGCGCTTCCCAAGCGGCGCACTATCCAGTGCGCCACCGGGCCGGCCCCTGGTTCTCATTTTTCTCCTGGGCCTGCTTACAACCCAGAGCTGTTGTGAGGGTAAAATCCTACATGGACTCGGAAATGCTCCATGATCTGCAAAGCCCTCTACAGACATGAAGGATTTGTTTCTCTCAGGAGAAATGCTAGTCAGTGAATTTAACAACTAGTTCTGCACAACAATGATCAATCAGCCCTGCTAATAGGCACGGGGTTGGACTATCCCGAAAGGTGATGGGACAGAAGATCCTTTCCCTGTGCTCTTTGGGGATCACCTACATTTTGATATGTGAAGGAGGAAGAAATGGCAAGTCAAGAACCTGCCAGCTTAGACTATGTGCCTGGGGAACTGACTCCAGGAACATCTTCCTGGTTTGCTCTAAGCAGCACTGTCCAACGCAACTTTCTGTGATGATGGAAATGTTCTATAACCTGCACTAATCTGCACTGTCCAATACGCTAGCTTTTAGCCCCATGCAGCATTTGACAATACGCCTAGTGCCACTGAGGAGCCACATTTTAAATTTTATTTAATTTTAATTAATTTAAATTTGAATAGCCTCTGTGGGACATAGTTATACTAAAAAATTATTTGTTTACCTGAAATTCAAATTTAATTGGGCAACCTGTATTTTTATTTGCTAAATCTGGCAACCCTATTTACAGATTATTGGTAACATTGACATTGACTCCTCCAATGGAAAGTTTGGTTGAAAGGGTCTATACCCACGACCAGATGAAGCAGATTTGATCTTATCTTGGCCAGAAAGGGCACATGCATGACGTTCTTTTTTGAAGACAATTTTCGGAGGAATGATGGCTGAGAAAATCAATATCACTAAAAAGACAAACGTACGATAGTCATATAGTCATACTTATTTCTCTACAGCTGGATCCATCCTCCACAGACAGCTTGTGATGGGAAATGGGAGACAGTCCAGAGAGCCTAAGTTAGTCAAGGATAATTCTGGACTTGGAGAATGGTCCTAGGTAAAAGCAGGGAGGAATGGTATCTGCGGGTCATGCTACTGATTGTAAAGCAAACCTACCCTCCTTAATTGCTTAATCCCTTAATAACCTCAATGGCTGATTACCATATTAATGTCATCGTGGGAACAGAAAAAAATAAGACCCAGATTCTTCCTTATGACTATACTTATGCTTTGGCTTTGCTTCCAAAACATAACCAAAAAAAGTATGGCAACTAGAATATTGATAGTTCTCAGGAAGACTTAATAATATTTTGCAAACAACCTTATAATTTCAAGATGTGATCAAATAGAGATGCCTTTATCCCTCCAGTCACTCTCGCCCTCAATCTCTGCCACAACTATCTCCTTCCTCTTTTGGTATTGACACAAAACCAGTTCTTGAGGCTTCCAAGCTCATCTTAGATCTAATAAAGAAGGTATTATTTTACAGTTACTTAGTAAGTAGGTATTTGATAACATCATTTTTAACTAGAGGAAGGGACTTTGAAATTGGCACTCCTTCCCCGGAAATAGCAAAGAAATGCAAACATGGTACTTTTACGAAGTAAACGACAGTCCAGGAGGCAGGTTGAGTCTTATACAACTCAAGCCTCCCTGTTTCCAAGATTTTTCAGGTCAAAGAGTAATGACTGTGGTTTTTCTCTTTCAAAAGAAAGTTTTAATGTAACAAACATAGCTAGCAGGTTTAAAAACGAATCTTAATAACATTGTGTCTAGATCATCACCTTTGATATTTTCCTAATTTCTCTATTGCTTAAAATACTCACATGGGTATATATTTAGCTTTGGAGAGCTGGTGACTTAGGAATCAATGGGTATCCAGCAAGAGATTATTAGCAATTGCTCTCCCCTCCCTTCTCCCCCTCCCACGGGGTCTTTCTCTGCCCTTTCTACCCATTTCACTAAGAAAAAGTATTGAGTCTAGGAGTCAACTGGCATTCTGCCCAGAGAACCTGAGTATTTGAAGGGCTCCTCTAAGAATAACTCAGGCTTAAATTTGGAAATACAGGGCTGGCTGGTTAGCTCAGTTGGTGAGAGCATGGTGCTGATAACACCAAGGTCCAGGGTTCCATCCCTGTACTGGCCAATCGCCATAATTAAATAAATAAGTAAGTAAATAAATAAATACATAAATTTGGTAATACAGTCCTCACCCTGGAGGACCACCATGTAACTGACACCCCGACTGTGCTACTCAAAGTGTGGGTGGTCCCTGATCCAGCAGTATCTGGCAACTTGTTAGAAATGCTCATTCTCAGAGCCCACCCACCTAGACCTATCTGGACGACTTCACTTACCTGAGTATTCTTTTTTTTTTTTTAACCTTTCAGGCTTCTTTTTCTTTCTTTAGAAGCAGAGCACCCTTCTCCCAGGCATATTCAGACTTCTCCCATAGACTAGAGCAGTGGTTCTCAAAGTGTGGTCCCAGGACCACCAATATCCCTAGGAACTTGTTAGAGATGCAAAACCCCAGGCCCCACCCCAGACCTAGTTTATCAGAAACTCAGAGGGTGGGTGATTCCAATGCTTGCTCAAGTTTGAGAAAAAAGGAGATAAGAGCACTCCCTGCTATTGAGCCTATTCTGTGATTTAGATTTCTTCCGAGATGCCAAACAGCTACCACGGCCCAGTTAAACAAGCCCTGTGAGTAGTTTACAAGCCCATAAGATTTTATTCCTTTGTTAGTCTGCCTTATCCTCAAAAAGGATTAAAAACAGTAAATGCCACTCACAGTATTACTCTGTAGATATAAATTTGTGTTTTTCAAGAGGATTCACCTGAGGTTGGGTATCTCAACAGGCCATGTTGAATCTGTGAGTGAAATGGCAAGCGGGGAGAGCTGTGGATTTCAAAATACCTCCTTTCCTCCTTGATGTAGGTAGATAAGTGAGTGTGTTTTTATTTTAAAATCAGGTTGGTAGAACAGTCTGCTGAGATTTGGATCTACTGGGGCATAAAAGCCCATTTTTACAGTCTACCCATCATGGCCTATCATTGAGGAGAGATTTAAACTCTCACTCTTTAATTTAAAAGGTTAATTCTAATTTAGCTTCTCAATGGATTTATACTATGGATGGATCTAGGGGTATTATTTCAAGTACAATGGGCATAAAAGTATGGTTTGATTCCCAGGCTCTCCCCCTCCAATCCCTCCTTCATATTCCTGCCAGATAAATTGTGCTAAACCACAGCTCCAATCATAGCATCCCCCATCCCCACCAACAGTGCCCCCCAGTATTTACCAAACTAACTTCATATTTCTCATTTGGCATTCAAGACTGAAGCTGTAGACATTGGGTTGAACCATATGAAATTGCCACTTTAATGGAGTAAAAAATGGTCAAATATCAGCAGTTTCATGTGGTTCAACCTAATATTATCTACTTCATATTTAATTTGTTAAAGTTCTCCATAGCCTTTTTCTTTTCCATGTTGTAAGATTTAAGTTTCTTGGAATTTTAATGTTTGACCTTGAAACCTCTAACCCCAACTTCTGGTAAAAAATCTCAGAATGATACAGAGAAAATCTTTCCTTTTCCCCTGTAGCCACAGAGAAGCAGACACCATTGTGTGGCACAGAGCCAGTTCCACATCATAAAATTAGAATTGAGATCATTCACTCGGGTAGCCATCCCACTCTGCCGGCCAGTGAGAGGCTTGAGTGAGAGGCTATGATCCTATTCCATTTTCTGTTACTATAAAGTTTTCCTTGGAAGTGTTATTTGTAAAGAAATGTACCTTTCAAGGGACCTGGATATCAGAGTTTGTTACTATGTCCTGTAAAATGAAACCTGTAACACCTAAAGATCTGCGACTCTGATTGGTCATCTTATTTAATAATGTGTTGCTCTGGTAATAATAATACTTAAATTTGTCAATTCTGTTTTCCATAAGGTAACAAATATTTCTGTTAGAGTTCTTTGTTAAGTGGAAGAAGGGCTATAGAATTTTTGCTCTCCCTTTAGGCATGAAGGTGTTATAAATCCTGTGACTGTTGGATTCCTTACTCAAACAGCGCAGTCTGTCTCATTTAAATTGCCAAGAAAATTCATGCTATGGAGCCAGCCTGTCTTTTCAGCCTTCTCCTTCACTTCCCCTCTGCACACACACCATGCTACAGACAGCTCCTCTTCTGCACTTATCCTCCACCCTTCCTTTGCTTGTGCCATTCCTCTACTTAGAACACCCCTCTTCCCACGCCATCACAACCTATGGAAATCCAAGCCACAATCCATCCCAAAGTCACCTCCTTTGTGAGGCCTCCTCCAATCCCATCCAGTAAGAGTTATTTTTAATGATATTTGCCATAGTCTCCTTGATTTATAGTCATTTGTATATTTCCCTTCTCTGAGTAGACTCTAATCCCACTGAGGACAGAGAATGTGCCTCACTCTTCCCCAAAGTACCTAGCAAAAGCACCTAGCGAAAGGCAGGCTCTCAATAATTGCAAAATAACTTTTTTTTTTTTTTTGTCTTTTTCCGTGTCCGGCAACGGATCGCAACCCTCAGTGTTGCCCCCGTACCGGACCGGGGACCGGCAACGGGATTGCAACCCTCGGCGTTGCTCCCGCGCCTTGCTCAGCCAGTGAGCGGAACCGGTATGTGGGATCCGAACCCTCAGGCGGGAGCGCCGCCGCACTTCCCAAGCGGCGCACTATCCAGTGCGCCACCGGGCCGGCCGCAAAATAACATTTTAAAAGTTTCCTACAACCAATATTAACAGGCATCTTGATCCAATTGACCTCTAAAGCCAAACCTCTCTCCTGCGTTGTGGGAAGTCAATTCCCCACCGTGCCTTAAAGATCTAGGGCCTGATTCATTGTCACTCTCTCCAACACTGCTCCAGCTAAGAATTCTCAGTGATTTCGATATCCACATAGATGCCTCTTCCAGGGGCCAGGCCCCTCGGCTTCGTGAGCTCCTCTCCTCCAGCGATCCTGTTCGACACCTACCACAGCCAGCCACTCCGTGGTTTTACCCTAAACCTCATCTTTACAATGATCACAATAGGCCTCCATAATCTCAACTTCAAATGTTCCACTCTCCAAACACTGCCAAACAATAATTTCAAAATAACTCTGGTTTCTCAGAGTATGAAGAAAATGCATAACTCCAAATAACACTTGTTAAAATCATCCCCTGTCTTCTCCTCTTCTTACTTTCAGTGGAAACTCCAACATTTTTGTACAGGAGCCACTCAGAGCCAAAGAGTAATCCTGCTTGGAAGGGGGCGGGGCATTGGGGCATTTGTACTGAAACTCTAATTCCTTAACGTTTAACACAATTGTGAAAGAACATCACATTTGCTTTTCAAAGAATGCCCCCCATAGTGATTATAGGGGTAGAGGGCTAAAGTTTCCCAAGCTGCCTCCCACCCTCCATAATGACTTGCTCAAGTCTTGCAGTAAACTCCTTAGAGTTTATTAAATTCACCCAAAACAGTCCTTTGAAATACTGTTCTACCGACTGTAGGCCTCATCTCTTTTCCTTCTGCCCTTCCCCACTGAAAATCGGGAGGGAAAAGCCAGAGATCTTAAATAGACAAGGATGGGAGAAGGCTGGGGAAGCGCTTCACAATAGGACATTTCCTGTTGTCCCAGAGTTACAAAAGCTGGAAACAAAAAGCATCGGGTGCTCCCACAACATAAAGAAAGGCTGGAACCAGCTGGCAGCCACGTCCTTTTAGAGAGTACTAAGAGATGGCAGAACTGCCCCTATTAGGACTCTGTTCTCTTCAACCACCAACCGCCACCCTTTTCCAGTCTCGGTCCATACGAGAGGACTGGGGATGGGAGAGGAGATGAGTGTTCCTGGTGGGGGCTGTTTTCTCTTGGGGCAGAGTGGGAAGGGGAGGGGAGGGCTGGGGCTCCCCTGCTCCCCTAAGCCAAGAGGTGTCTAAGGAAGAGCCCTAAGAGTGTCGCTCGAGGAGAGTTGGGACGTCTGTACGAAGGGAAAGTTGGCATCCGGTCTCCTGCCTGTAGCTGCACAGAGGCACAGACCCACCCTTTAGCCTTGGGAACTGTTGAGAGAATTCCTGGGCGAGCTTGCCAGATAGTCTCTGCAGCATGTGTTGCGTGTGAACCTGGAGTCTGGTGCCCCCTTGTGGTCTAGAGATACCTGAACGTGAGACGCTCGAAAGGTACTGAGGGGCACAGCCTGGAAAGAAAACAGGAACGTCACTCCCCCGTTGATCCCTTGACCCCACAGCCTTCAGAATGCGGAAAAGGACCTCAGCAATTTCCAAGGCTCCGTGTGGAGGAACACAGAGCTTACTCAGAAGGCCGCTCTGGGGGAGGCCCCAGGGAAGGAGGAACCTAGGTGAAGCTGAACACTGTGGCTTCAGGAAAACAGAACAGCTCCCTGCCCAGAGACCCCCACTCAGTAGGTCACAGCATTTCCGCGGGAAGATCTCTATCTGCCTTCTCTCCTCCCTGTCCACTCCCAGACCAGAGATTATAAGGTTGAAATTGTAATTGAGACTGTCAGCTTTACCAACCAAGAGAGCCCAGAAAGTTATGAGATCTGACCATAAGGTATCCTTAGAGGATGGGAAAAGGGACTTGGTGCTGCATGGTTGAAAGTAGTGATTGGGGGCCGGCCCGGTGGCGCACTGGATAGTGCGCCGCTTGGGAAGCGCGGCAGCGCTCCCGCCCGAGGGTTCGGATCCCACATACGGACCGGCTCCCGCTCACTGGCTGAGCGAGGCGCGATCCGTTGCCGGACACGGAAAAAAACAAAAAAAAAAAAAAAAAAAAAAAAAAAAAAGAAAGTAGTGATTGGAAAAAAATAAAATTCACAGCTCATCACTGAGTTGAGACTCATCAACACATCAGTTACAGGTACCGAGACATTAAGAAGACTTGGGAAGCAGACAGAAAGGGAGCTCAAATATCAACTGGGCCACTTAATGGCTTTGTTGCCTCAGTCCTATCTGAGCCTTAGTTTCTTCATTTGCAAGTAAAGATAATAATACCTAATGGACATTACTATTAGGTTATTAAAATGATTAGAGGCAGTGTATATAAATGAATAGTAGATACTACTTATGCATGCGTTTCCCAGTTTCTCTTGACAAAAGTTTGGAAGTAGCCTATGACGAAAAACAAATAAAAAGAACTAGTAAAATAGAAATAAAAAATAAGGGGCCGACCCCGTGGCTCACTCGGGAGAGTGCGGCGCTGGAAGCGACGAGGCCGTGGGTTCGGATCCTATATAGGGATGGCCGGTGCGCTCACTGGCTGAGCGCAGTGCGGGTGACACCAAGCCAAGGGTTACGATCCTCTTACCGGTCACAAAAAGGAAAAAATAATAATAAAATAAAAAACAAGAAGCAAGGAATGCTAAGTGCTAACCATAAATGTAAACTCAGTGATCTGAGCTTCAAATTTGGTTTTGAGTTTCCTGGCAGCTGAGGTGCAAAGAAAAACCTGAGAACCCGCACACTCCAGTTATCAGAAGGAAGAAAGGATACCACCTTCTCAGGGGAGACAAAGCTTTTCCTGGCTCCAAGTTTCAAAAACAATGTCTCAGGAATTTTTCTGCACTGGCTTGTAAATTACCTGAAACCTTTACTATTCTTTACCATGGGGTTCCAAAGCTTTAGAACTAGTGGTGTAGTCATTTGGGATTGGGACAAATTACTGATGGTGAATGACCCAGATTTCTGCACTTCGAATCACAATGGTATCTGCAGCAGTTACTACCCTATAAATCTTCAAATTCTTTCAGAGGAGCTTTCCCTAATACATTCATTGTGAGATCACCCAAAGGACATTAAGACTCACCATTTCCACTCCCCCCTACCCGCCCCCA
>NW_007728106.1:0-2677 GCF_000696425.1 Galeopterus variegatus | reverse complement strand
CCCCCCCCCCCCCCCCCACACCAAGAGAATGTTTTTATTTGTAACTCATGCAGAAGCTTCAGACTGAGGACAGATTTAAGCAAAAGCATAGATGTATTTTTAGATGAAATAGCTAAATTCTAAGTGCTCTTCTCTTTCCCAGACCCAATTCCAGCCTCCGAAAGCTTCACAGTGGCTCTCCCTTCAAAGGCCACTGTCACCTTTCAGGGGCATTAGCACATGAAGTAAACAGCCTCTGCCAAAACAGTGCTACAGGTGAGCTTTCTCACCCCTTCGCAGAGGCACCCCAAATAATCTGCATATGCTAACATGGGTTGCCAGGGAAGATGCCAAAATAAGCTCCTGTCCTCCTTCACCTTTACTTTAATCCCCACATAGGTTTTGCTTTTACCATATGGTAATTATTTCCAAATCACAAGTGCAAACACTCACTCTGATTGGAAAATTAGCAGATTTCAAACTCAGGTAATTTGTCCCTAATGAGGAACTTGTTGAACTGAATTTAACAATTAACTCACACACCCTTTGCTGCCTGCCGCTATGGGAGTGAAGCAGGGAAGACTGGGAAGGGCAAGTGGAAGGCTGGAGCCTGGCAGGACTTCGGGGGCACAAGATGAAGGTTGGGATGGGGAAAGGTGTGTTAATGGGGCTGTAAGAACATCAGGAACTTGATTGTTCAAAGGGCTCTGTGTCTGTGTGTGTGTGTGTATTATATAACCAATTTCAATTATATGCCAAAGTAGAGAGAATAATATAATGAGCCTCCATATACTTATCACCTAATTCCCACAATTGTCAACTGGCTGATCGGTTTCATCTGTGCCAAGGAGCTAGAGATCTAAAAGATAGACAGGGAGGAGGAGCGAAAGGAAGAGTGAAAGAGCGGGTGGTGCCTCTTCTCTCTCCCATTCCCTCAAGTTCCAAGTTCCTTGGGGTAGAGGTCAGATAGGTGAGTTTTAGTTGACTGCTGGGACGGTTAGTGTCCTCCTCAGAGGCATTCTGCATATGGCGTGCAGAGCCTGGCAAAGGGCTGACCCTTGTCTTGCACTCTCTACCACTCGGGCCACTTGAACTCTACCTGCAGGCTCTGGCCTGGGTGACCATGGGCCATGAGGATCTCAGGGAGCTCCAGCGCACAGCACCTGGAATCAGCATCATCACTGTCACTCCAGCTGTGTGCCCTGATAATTAGCTCCCACCAAATCTCAAGAACTGTACCGAGTTCACTCTTGAGGCTCTGTCCCTGTCATCTGCATTGCTCGTCCCTCTCTCTAGGACTGTACCATCCAACACAGTAGCCATGAGCCACATGTGGCTATTGAGCATTCAAAAGGTGGCTAGTAAGGAACAATTTTAAATGTTATTTACTTAATTACTTAATTAATTTAAATTTAAAGACAGGCATGTGATTCAGTTACTGGAAAACTAAGTATGTTTGGAAGTTGAATCTACATTTTTCAACTGTAAATTTTATAAAAATCTAAAAGCAGATCAAGTATTTCTGATGAAAATTTCACATCCAAATTGAGACAGCGTCTGGAAGACTTAGTAAAAATTTTAAACGTGTAAAATGTCTCATTAAGAATTTTAAAAGAGGAAGGGCGAGAGGGAGGGAGGTTGGGGATAATTGGGTTGGGGACACAGGGTACAAATGCAATTTGTGCTAATGGGTACACAACTAGTATGAATCTGGCCCTCACATCATGGGCAGGAGGGGTGACGATCAGCTTTGTATCTCATAATATTCATAACCAATAAAAATTTTAAAATATTCATGATATAAGAATGATAGTATTTTGGATATATTGGATTAAATACAATTTATTTTAAAAGTAACTTCTCCTGTTTCTTTTTACTTTTTGCAATGTGGCTACTAGAAAATTTACCCCATGAATATTTGTAACCAATATTTAAAAAATCATATTTTGGGCCGAGCCCGTGGCACACTCGGGAGAGTGCGGCGCCGGGAGCACAGCAGCGCTCCCGCCGCGGGTTCAGATCCTATATAGGGATGACCAGTGCGCTCACAGCGCTGACTGGCTGAGCGCGGTGCAGCTGGTCTCAAAAAAAAAGGACAAAAAAAAATCATATTTTATCCCACAAATGCATGCAATTATTATTTGTTAATTAAAAATATATTAAAAAATAAAAGAAAATTATATATGAGGCTCACATTATATTTCCATGGGACAGCACTGCTTTAGAACTAGGCTTCTTCGTTCACTTGCAAGTATCCCCCAGAAATATAATCCTGTTCCCAAACTCCTACCCTGTGACAAAGGCCCAATTCTGCCTGACATGTTCTGCTGTACTGGGCCTACCTACCTGGGTTTCCCTGGATGCTCATCTGTAGGATCACCTTCTCTGCAGCATATCATAGCATTCTGGCAGCATCTGCTTTCACAAGACCACCTCACTACCTATGCTCTGCTGTTAAGTCCTGAAGACATAGCCATCAGAAAACTAATTTTGGATAAAGTATGGATTTGTCCCAGGTTAGGGAAAAGACTTCAGATTCTCAAGATACTAAAATAAATGGGAAAGTTACAAAATGCAGTCAGGTAATATCCTCAAAAGAGACCCTATATCAAAGTACCAACTAGGTGGGGATCACTGGAAGGAAATAAAGACCACCAAATAATAATCTGAAACAAAGCTGAATTTATTTGCCCTCCTC